>NW_005178676.1:92133-144237 GCF_000350225.1 Chondrus crispus | reverse complement strand
GTCGAGATCACCTTCGTGCTCACCCCGGTCGTCGTGTTACGCGCGCGGCCGCACGCGCCGCCGGCGCACCCGCGCGTCATCGGCGCCACCTCCATTGCCACCCCCTTGCTGGAAACCCCCCGCCCGTACGCCTACGCCAAGCACATCATGCGCGCCGTCCTGGCCAGGGTCCACACCTACGTCCTCGGCGGCACCCGCGTCGACCCCGCGCCCCTGCTCCAGTCCGTCGACCCGCTCCACTTCCACGGCCGCCTCATCGGACACGACCCCGCCACTCGCCTCCCCGTGTGGACACCGACCCCGTTCGACTTCTCTCAGGAGACTGTCGAGATGAAAAGAGAAGCACACACAAAGTCGTGCTACAACAAACGCAGATCAAACGCTATCCCGCTCGACAGGTCAGTCCCTGACGTCCGCACGGGGGAATGCCACCACCAGTGGTACTACCACGTCCCGCACATCCCTGCTTCGTCCACGTCTGCCACTTTCTCACGCGCCATGTCCACCTTGCATCTGTCCTCCGACATGCAACCCACATCCCCAACCCCGATCCGCCTGCCCACCACCTCGGTCATCTTCGTGTTCTACAACGAGCCACTTTCCCCTCTCCTCCGCGCCATTTATTCCGTCCTCAACCGCACCCCGCCCCATTTGCTGCACGAAATCATCCTCGTTGACGACGGCAGCGATGCCGAAGCCCCGTGGTTGGCCGAAGGCGCTCAATTTGAGCGCCATCTTCAGCTCCTCCCGAAGGCCCGACTCGCTCGTCTCACGGGTCGCAATGGGCTTATGCGCGCCCGCAATGTCGGCGCCAGCCTTGCCACCGCAGAGACGATCACATACTTGGATGCTCATATCGAAGTCGGCCCCGGCTGGCTCGAGCCACTCATGGGCCGCATTGCAGAAGGTATGCGGGACGGTATTAATCGCGTTGTCGTCCCTGGCATTGATAGCATTGACGCAGATACGTTCAATTACACGGCGGGAGGAATTGACATTTTGGGGCACACGTGGGGGCTCGGACAGACGGGAATTGAGCATTCCAGTCCACGAAATGGTGTAGAGCCCATCCGCTCGCCCATCATGGCTGGGGGGCTCTTGTCATTGTCGAGGAAGTACATGGATTTGCTCGGGTTTTATGATCCGGAGATGGAGCTCTGGGGCGGCGAAGAAATGGAGATCAGTTTTAGAATTTGGCTCTGCGGGGGTACTTTGGAATTCATGCCATGCTCGAGAGTCGGTCATGTGTTTCGGTCGAACAAGTATTGGCAGGGGCAAGTATACAAGGTGCCGGGTGAGGTTATTATGAAGAACAAGAATCGAGCAGCATTCTGGATGGATGAGTATGCGCCGCTCGCGCGACTGTCTGTCGGTAATGAGGGAGGTGTTGGGGACATGAAGCATTATGAGAATATCAAGGCAAGACTTCAATGCAAGCCGTTCCGGTGGTATTTGCAGAATGTGTATCCGCAGTTGCTCAAGTCGGCAGATATACTCATCAAGACCGGTGGTAGCAAGATGTCCGATCCCTTCCAAGCCTCTGGTTTCGTGCGGAACAATCACACGGGGACATGCTTAGACCATCTTCATTTGAAATCAGATGGGTCGGCGTTTGGAGCTTATCCATGTCACTACACCCATGGCAGTCAATCCATGGTGTACACTGATAGTCATATGATACTGTCTGGAGAGCAGTTGCTCGACGGATGCCTTACCCGGAGTGCAGATAATTTACTCCGGAAGTATCACTGCACGGATGATCTGGAAGCAGATCAGACATGGACCATGGAACGGAACGGGAATAATGACAGAGCCGTGACGATGGTGGGAGAAGGAAAGTGTCTTACAGTAGTGGCAGAACCGGAACAGGACAACAAGAGCGCATTTTCGCTGCGGTTGTTGGAATGTGGTGGTGAACTGGCGCCACTGCAGAGCTGGGAATGGGAATCACTTCGAGACAGTTGATAGGGATCACGAAGTACAGTAGTGTGCCGCACTGCTCGTCGGTCTTCTTGTACAGTTTTTTGGTAGACACTAAATACTTTTCGCCATATGGCCTAGGTGCCAGTCTATGTCAGTCTGCTGAGCTCGTTCAGAACAATTGGGCAGCAACTCGGCCAAGGCGTGAGCCATTGCCCTAGCTGTCCATTTCGTGGAATGTTGTACCCGAGTGAGGCTGGGCCGCTCCTCGTATCGTGCTCAACTCGAATTATCAGCAACCGAAGTACTGTAGTACTGTACTACTATGGATCTTCCAGGTTCACTCATGTTTGAGGTGGCATTGCGAGATAGATGGAGGACCTATCTACGAGCTGCAAACACAATGAACACAATGCTCCTTAGATGGCTCCTAGGATCTTTCTTCTTTCCCTGTTGCTCCTCTCCTCTCAGCACACTCTCTCGTACTGGCCTTATAGGTACTTTCTTTCCTACTCGGGTCTACGTCCTTTGCAAGTGTGCTAATTTCAATCGGTTGCGCTCGCTACTGTCTGCTTTTCCCAATCCTAAAGTGTACAGCTATTCAATGACCTTTTACACGTGCACTGTCGATTGCGATTGGTTGCAGTTGCAATTTCAATTGCATCAGCCTTTGCATGTAATTGTATTATCAATTAGAGTTACTGTTGGCTTCCGCTTGTGCCGACCTGATGTTGTACCATGATAGATGTGTAACGTGTTCTTATAACAGGCACGCCGTGCGACAGCACGAACCGCGACAACCCAGAACATTGTCTTGCATTCAACAACCACAGTGTACTGCATCAAAAGCGCGGGGTGATGAAAAGTTCTAATTTGTTTTCTAAAAGCTATCAGTGCTTTCTTCGTGCGCGTGCGTATTATGAATAGCGGATTTGTTCGGCGCCGTAGCCCAATAGGAGCGGGGTCTTCAGTCGAACATTCGTACAAATTAGTTTAAGAAGTGTCATGAACTCTGGTCGAAGCGCGAAAATGAAGTCTCTACTGTAACTTAAAGGACAGTCAGTGGCTGAGGACTCTTCTTCAAGGGGGAGAAGAATATGACGTTTTTACTTATTCTTTCCTATTAACGATGCAATTGTCCGATTCTGAACCAACAGATTTTTGGACAAATGACTTCGGCTGGAATTGAGTGCCGGGTGAGCTGTCCTCAAGGTTTAACGCCTAGTCGAGTTCGGAGCCAGGAAAGGCGCATAACAGACGGTGGTTGCTATCGTTTAGGGACAAGCATGATGCGCAGGGGCTACAGCACGGCACAAGACAGAGAGCAAAATACCTCCAGTTCGCGTTAAGAGGCGCAAGCAAGAAGCTGCCACCCACACAGTCATATGTGCTACTATAGCCGCTTGGATTCACGCAAGGGCCTTTAGAGGCCTGTGGCGGGTGATTTTGAACCACAGTTGTCCCCCTAGCAGAATGGCAAAGAGACCCGGTACCATGCGTCGTAGATTGCAGCGTTCGGATCCCCACTAGTGTGAACACCATCGGCAGTTGTCCAGAACGCGCTTCCGTACTGTGCCCGGAAGTCCAAGTACGCTTGCTCATTAGGGAAAGTTGATGTTTGTTCAACTGGAGGAACCCAGTTGCTGTAGTCGTACGTCGGATCTGTCATGAACCCGAACGGAGGATTGTATTGCGTGGTCGCAGTTACGCCATCCCCACTATTGAAAGCGTTCGGAATCCAAGCTCCACCTACCTCTCTCACAGCAAAGAGCAAACCTGTCGCGCCCGCACCAGAGTTCAACACTTGGAAGAATATATCCGTACAGATGCCGTCGTAGCGCCACGACCTTGAAGTCTCGAAGTCCAATGAGAACGGTCCGATTGCTTCGCCGCAAACATACGGCCTGGTTCTATCGTCAGCCAAAGCGATAATATCCACAGAGACAATCTTCTCGCATGTACTGAAGCACGAGCATCCGGTGCCAGCCACGCAAGGAATACTTCCATCACATGCGCCGCCCAAGGGAATCTCAGACGGTCCGGCTGAAGGCGCTGCAGTCGGTGTGCTTGCCACCGACGTAGAAGGTGCCGCTGAGGATGCACCTCCCACAGGTGTTGAAGGAGATGCCGTACTGCTGGTGGAACTGGAGGGCGTGGTCGACTGTGAGGGTACCGCCGACGGCGATGTAGATGGGGTTGGCGACGGCAGCGACGAAGTTGACGGAGATGCCAACGCTGATCCAGAGGTAGAGGGAGACGCAGTGGCAGGCGCAGAAGCGGAAGGTGCGGCGGATGAAGGAGATGCAGATGGAGGCGCCCCAGCGGGTGCAGAAGCGCCAGCTCTAAGGTCCACGCAGGTCACTTGATCTGCACGCTGGCATGAAACGGTTTGTCCGACAACAAGTGGAGCGCTGTCCACCCTTCGGTACACGTCACGAGAAGCAGTGCAATCTGAAACATCGCACATGTCGCTTCCAGAACCTACCCAGAGTGAAAGAACGTCGGCATGCACATCGCATTTTACGGGCTGTCAGTATCAACAATCGGGCAACCTTCCTCTGCATCATAACGATATCGATAAGAAAATGAATCACGTACAGTCGCAAACATATCCCGCGCTACAGGAGTACACTTCACATTGCAATGAATCGCCAGCGCCGCTCGCGTAACGGAGACATGCATTGCCAGCAGGCTCGAGAGCGCACTGACATTCCGTCGATGAAAAGACACATTGAGCTTGGCCCAAGCTCAGAAAAAGAGCTCCGTATAGTACCACGAGGAGATATCCACACGGCATGATGAATAGAGCGGTGACAGACCCGTCAGCTTGAGGTGAATGCCGCGTACGAATGTTGAAAGACGAATGATGCTCACACACACACACCTCTTTGCTACAAGCAGAAACGTGATGCTTACCAGACGAGAAGGGCAGCGAATATGCTCTAAAAGTGCTGGTAAAAGAGTGGTGTAAATAGCTGCCTGCTTGCTTTATATAGCGCGTGAGTACCCACTCCGTATTCAATTCCCAATTTATCTTCTCTTTCATGTCAAGGCATTCCGACTTTCGAAGAACCGTCTAATTCTTGCGCGGCTCATTACGATCGAGGCCTGTCTGATTAGCACAACATTCGTGTCGTGATAGTGACGACTAGCTAAACGTTATCCTCTGTGCTGGCATTTTGGAAGCGGATGCAACGCAAAATACGACAGGAACAGTCGCAGGCGTCAGACGTTCTGGAGAGATCATGAAAATTGGATTTGGGAGAAGGATGAGAAGCAATGATTAGATTGTTTCGAAAGGGTGAGCTGTTGTCATTGCGGTCCTTGGTGCGGCCCGTGGTGTGGTCTCATATGTACAGTAAAGCGGGAGTACTAAGGGCGTGTTGAAAAACATCCTATACGCGAAGAAATTGTTTGCTTGGTTGAAATTTCCCCGAATCTTCTAAATGGTCGTCTTGGAAGAGGTGGATGCCTCGATCCTGTCCACTTCGAGCAGCAGATCGCATGGCGAATCATGTCGGGCATTCTGGAGTTTTTCTTTGTTTGCAGTATATTATTGAGAAAAGCCTCTCAATTTCTTTGTCATGACATCGCAATTGTGCTGACATGGGACCAGAAAGAACTTTGTGAGAATTGCATGTTCTTCCTGGTCGTTTTTAGATATGTCTGGAAAAGAAGCTTTTTTAAACCAACTTAATCGCATGTAAAAGAACTTCGAAACCAAAACACCAGTTTAAAAAAGGTACTATGTACTCAATCTACATTACACTCTTAGTCTTTTTGCGCATTCGAAGCTGCTTTTTCGGCGTTCTGCGAGATGCTATTGCCGAAAACAAGTACGTTAAGGAAATAGTGTCTAAGGTAGCTTTTTAAATGTTCAATTTAATGTCTATATTTTTGCATAAAAAAGCTGTCCTCATATGAAGACAAGCTCCGGTCGTATAGACACTCTAGCTAGCTACTCCAGCGAATAATTTAAACAGTTTTCTCTAGACGACCAGCAATTTGCCGTTTTTTTATGCAAAAATATATTCATTAAATCAAAACTTCATAAAATCGGTTGGATACCATTTCTTTAACGTATATGCCCCCAGCAATAACATCCTGCAAAACATTGGGATAGCAGTTGTGAATGCACAGAAAGACTAAGAATCTAATGACGTTTCACTAATCGGTGGACCTTTTAAACAAGCATTCTAGTTTCGAAGATATCAACACATAACGCTTTGAAGTTGGTCAGAAAGGCTTCTTTTTTAGGCATTCTAAAAATGGCTGGAAAAGACTTGCCGATCTCACCTAACTCCGCCTTTCCACAACTTAGAAGTCCACTGCGGTGTCGAGAGCATCTTTTTCCTTCTTGGTGAGCAAGCAAAAGTCAAGAAAAATAAGTTGAAAGTAACCTCAAAGGAGGCCACTTGTCATCTAGACACTACCCTTCCACGGGGGGTAATTTGGAACAATCTTCAAAGTTTTAAGTACAAAGATACCTTCAGATCGTCCCACAAGAACGCAAAGACTGCCAAACGATGAGAGAGTGAACTAGAACTGAAAACATCGAACCATTGCTGTCAAATTGTAGTCCGAGAAAAAAGCTCAATGAATTTACTGTATGATGACCACATAGGTCCAAAATCTTCCAAAGTGGGTAATTTGGGAGGAAAGTCACCACACTCAGAGTTGGTGAGGTCCCTGTAGATCCAATAGAGCTGCAGCTGCCACTGCTTGTTGCCCCAGAGCGACGCCGCCACCGCCAGTTCTAGCCTTTTTAGCTGCCTTTCGTGCGTCTACAGCCTCCCTGCACCGCTTATGATACGCTTTATTCTCCTCTTGCCGGCGCTTCCTCGCCGCAGCTGCAGTCAATTTGATTTGCTTCTGCTCCTGCCCCCTTAAAGCTGCGAGAACCTTGGCTTCTGCATTGATTGATTTCAGTTCCGCTCTGTGCTCTCTTTCATGTAATTTGCGATGCTTCGCAACCTCGTCCGCCAGCGACTTTTCCTTCTTTTTCTAATAACCTCACTATGCGATAGGTATATGGCTGGTGTTCCGCAAGCCAGAGCAGCGTTACGATTAATTGCCCGGACGCGTCCATGACCCAAGCGCATTTCAATTTGGGGACCCTTAACGGACATGAGAATACTACTGACTGTAGTGTGTGCTATAACTACCTTCGTCCCGACCACTCGGAAAAGAGGGGGGTTAGAGGTAAGGGAGCGCGCCCCGCTGGGTAACCCACGCGCGAACGCAGACCATACGGATGGACTCGAAAAGAGGGAAGACTGACGTGGCCGGTGACGCGCAGCCGGTCGGTGGTGTTTGATCCAGACGGCCGGTCACGGGTTAGAAGCCTGAGACTAAAAGGGAAACCGGAACGGGCATAGCAATTAGCCGTACTTGGGAAGGGAGGCGAGTCTGCCTCCCGTTTACTGGAACGGGGCAGGTGCCCCGGTCTTGACCCCTAAGTGGGACGCCAGGACACCTGTCCGGCTACAGTAGCTGTTACTTACTGTATACCAGCTACTGTGCTAAATTGGCTAATTCGTGCCATTAACTACTAATTACTAATTACTTACCGTTCGGATCCTACAAGTGTAACCAGCGGGGTACTACTGTACTCCGCACCGGCCGTGTGCTGTAAATATAACTCCTTACAGTTCTTCTCGCGCTTACAGCCCATCGTACTGTATCCCGGGGCGGCAACGGTGGTGCCGTTGCCTTCACGCCGTTGTACTACATAGTGTTGTCCTGTAGAATCGGATAAATTCTGTCTATGGCCGTCGATGGCAGGGCCCCAGAAGAAACAACATTTTGTATCTCTGCGAACGTGTCACTGTCTTTCTTACGTTTCTGTACTGCGGATAGTCTTGCAGCGGGACCTGCAGCATCAACTGCAACTCTAATCTTCTTGTTTTTCTCGTTCCCTCTAAATTCTTCCGTCCTAAACTGATCCAAAAATCGGTAGTCCATGGGCTACAGTCCAGTAGCCGTGAGCGAAGCTCGCACAATGCCCTGCGAAATAGCCCGAAACCCAGCCACACCAAGCATTAGTTTATACCAAATGGCTTTGGTGTCTGATACTGCCATGCTACAGAATATGTCCCGCTGTGTTCGCACTTCATTCTGGAAACATTTGTTTATAAATGAGTCGCAGGGCTGCAAGAATTGTGAAGTGTTACCTGGGCTCTGGACAACCTCAATTCCTTTTTCTACACAGGACTCCAGCCAGTTGTAGTATAACGACGGACGCGCGCGCGGGGAGATTATTAACAGTGCGGCCGTGCACGGTGGACACGTGGGCGGGTGTGCCCACGTGTAGGGAGCGCGCGCGTGCCGAGCGGTCGTAATCTGGCGTACGTGTACAGTAGTGCACGTGTCGGCCAAGCGGTAGTCTACCAGTATGACGCGTGTACGCTAGCACACGTGGCATCCGTGCGGTAGTCTGTAAGCAGCGCGTGTGTACAGTAGTACACACGTGTAGCCGCAGCGTCCGCGCGGTAAGTAGGAATTGAGGCGCTAGTTTTTTAATGGCGTACAGTATCTGGTACGCACTAGGCGGCAGGTACTGTATACTGGGACAGGTGTCCGAGGCGTCCCTCTGAGGGGTTAAGACCTGACACCCGTCCCCACCAGTAAACTGGGGCAAGCTCGCCCCCGTCCCTTTCGCGCCTATATACGTCCGTTTCGGTTGTCTATCGCGCGCGATGGCTTCTAACCCGTTACCGGTCGCTCCCGTTCACGCACCACGGGGCGACTGCGCGTAACCGGCCAGTGAGCCACTCCCTTTTCGCGAGCTCGTCCGATCGGTTACCGCGCCCCGCGCGTCTCGCGTCGCGAGCTCCCTCGGCTCATCCTCCGAGCCTCTCGCCCGCTAGGGTTTGAGGAGAGTTGTACCACATTTTGGTACTCTTGTGGAGGGCTATAACTCTCGAGGTAGAGCCGCGCGCCTTGACGCCCGCTCTGCGCAGAACCGTACGGACGGAAAAGGTTGAGAAATCACCGCGTCGATCGCGAAGCGTATTCGACGATGAACCGACCGGATCAAGGGGAAGACTCCGCCTCCGGGCGTCTGAGCACCCGCAGTGGCAGTGGCGCACCGCGCCCCCGGGTGGAGAACCCGGAAGCCCTGCTGCGACCGCCACCGCGACCGGGCCGCACGCGAGCGTCCGCATCGGATGTTACGCCGGCCGCGTCGGCAGGCACTGAGAATCGCGTCCAATGGATGGTCGACGCGATTCAGCTGCGCATCCAGGCCTGGGTCGAGGAGTTCCTCGCTACGGAACTCCCCCAGGTAGCGCGCGTATGCCTCGACCGAACGGTGCCCGCGCTCGTGAACGCGCACGTACGCAGCGCGATACCACCGCTTTTGGACGAACTTCTACCCGCTCAAGTCCAATGCGAGGTGGTGACCGCGCTCACCACTGTGGATGAAGAATCCCCGTCCGGTACGGCTCTAAAGGGAGCGATCAGCTCCGCCGTGGCCAATCGTCTGGCCACGACCTTCGCCGGAGCAGGAGTCGACGCACGCGAACAGCGCGACTCAACCGCTCCGGATCCTACGCTAACGCACGCTGAACCGATCGGCGCCGCACCCGGGATCGGTACAATGGCCCCTCACCCGGAGGGTAAGACCATTTACCTCCCACCAATTTATGGTGCTACAGGAGGGCCCACAGAAAATGGCCCCCCCGTACTCGCCGATACGGCTGGCCCCCGCGGGACAGAAAACCGCCTGGGGCGCTTCGCGACAGAAAAGCGACAGCCGTATCGGTCGAGCAGAAGAAGCGCACTCGGCGCTCAAGGCTACACCTCGGAGGGTACAGAAAACCCCTCCGAGGAAGAAGACACAAGACGTCGCCACAGGACGACGCGCAAGAACCGCGACGGACGCTACGCGCGATACCGCGATGCCGGAGGAGGTGGATACCCCTCCGATGACGAGGACACCGAGTCGGACGAATCGCGCAGAAGCGACCGCAGAGGCCGCAATGCGCGCGACCGACGTCGGTTCCGGCGAGAACACTCCGATCCGGAGGGCTACAGTAGCCCCGGCGGAGAAGGAGACCGCCACCGCAGGGGCAGAGACCGCCGGTCTGCCCGGAGGCGGGATCCGAAACGGTTGCCGGTGATCAAACCGCTGAACGACCTGTTCACCAAGGCCGGCGCCTACCGCACGTATAGGCTGGAAAATCGCAGCGCGCGCTACGACGCGAGTACCGCGCGCCGAGTTAACCGTTATCGGAAGAAGTTGGACGTCCAGCTGAAAACCCACACGTTCGGTGGTCAAGATCCAATCGCGGTGCTAGGATTTCTCGCGACGCATCCGGGCGTGGACTACCAAGCGGTGGCATGCTACACGCAAGCGATAGGCGAGACGCACCGCTCTGCTCGAACACAGGCGACCTCGCTCGCGTCGCTTCAAGCACCGTCCGATTCGGTGAGAAGATTCACGCGCAACGCGCGGACAAGGCCTGTGCTGTCGGTCGAGTCCCTATCTGAACTCCCGACAGCGCGCGGAACCGAAACGGAGGAGATACTGGCGGTGACGGACCAGTCGGCGACGTCGAGCTCGCTTAGCTCGCCGCCTTCTAGCTACCATCCGTCACCTGCCTCGTCCCCGGCGGGCGCACCGACGGCGCCCGCCCAACACGGCGATGCGCGCGCACATCCGTACGGAAGGCCAGTACAGAACCAGCGGGTCCGGTTCTTCAACCAAGGATTACCTGGACCCCCGCCGTGTCGGTTCTGTCTGGACCTGACCCACCGACAGGAGCAATGTCCTGTGGTGGCGGATAGCGCGCTGCGTTCGAAGCTTTTGCAGGCCCGCGAGGCCAATTACCAAAAGCTTCGGATCCGTCAAGGTCTCCGCCCAGGCTCGCCGTTCTAGCGTCAACCGCCGACCGCGTGGCGAAATTCGCGTGCGCAGGCTCCCACGGACATCAACGTGGTCGAGCCGCTCGAGACCGTCCAATCGGAAGAACCCGCGCTACCGCTGACGGACGAGGGGCCCGAGGACCTTGGGTTGACGGGGGAAGCCGGGGAGGACGCGTAGAGGCGTCGACGATCCTCCCCGTGCCAAGCCTCAATAAACAAGGCACCCTGTCGACCGCTTCGGTACGCGCGCAATCGCAGAGCCGAACGGACGAAGCGGCAATTTGCTTCTTCAAGAAGCAGAATTATAAGGTCACCGCAACGGTCGGACAACGACGCGCGATGATGCGCGCCATCACGCCGGTTCTAGATTCGGGCGCCGGCCCCAATCTAATCCACCTACGCTGTGTGGCAGAACCGTGGCGCGCTGCCATCCAGTCCGCGCGGAGCCCGCCGCTCATCGACGCTTCGAGTAAGTCGATGAAGGCCCTCGGCGAGCTCAAACTGTACGTCCGGATTGGTGAGTTCGTCGCCCGCGTACCGTTCTTGGTCGTCACCAACCTTGCGGTGGACTGTATCATCGGAACCACGTTCCTGGATCGCCACGTGAAGGCGATCCTGCCACCGCAGAGGAAGGTGCTGTTCCATCATGCGCCGTCCGTAGCGCTGACGGGAGTCACACCCTCGAGGCACGACCGCAAGATGGCCTCGAGGGGACCGTCACAGCAGCTCCCGCAGGAGGAAAATTCGGCCGACCGGAAGCGCGCGCAGTTCCCGACGAACGTACCGTCACGGAAAATTCGCGTGGTCAAGGGGGTCACGATACCCCCGATGACCCAAGCGATGGTACGCGTCGCAACACCGGTTGGGGGGCTTTGCTTCCTGCAAAACCACCCCAAAGCGGCGCATAAGAATTTATGCCTGATGGCCCAGGGGGTCATGGACCTCTTCCGGGGCGAGCCGTTTACGGTGCTCGTTAGCAACTTCGGAAACCGTGCGGTCCACGTCCCCAAGCATACCGTTGTGGGTCTCGCGTTGCCATCCCCCACACACATCCTGACACGTGGCGTAGCGGCCCCCGGAGAGGCCGACGCTAAGGAAGGGGGAGGGAACAAAAATAATTCCTCGACCGCTACGGAGGAACAAGCGCGACGCGAACAACCAGTTACGGACGATGGCAGAAGAAAATCCTCCACCGCTACGGAAGGATACGCGCGTCGCAAAGAATCCGCTACGGGAGGAGGCGCGCGACGCGAAGAACCGGAAACGGACGACGCCCACAGTGGCAATCCCGCTAACGCGGATGAGCGGACCGATACGGACGCGGAGAAGACCCGCTCGTGCGAAGAAGACGTCCATATTTGTGCAGAAGACAGCACCGTCCGGTTTAATTCTCCGCGGTACTGTACTGCAGGACGCGGGGACCCATCGAGAGAACCCACGGACCCCGGTGAAGTACAAGCGCGCTACGCTGCGCAAGCTTCGCGACGCGCTCGACCGTGCTCGGACGAAACTAACCGCATCGCAAAAGCGGTACAAGGACGATTTTGACAAGAAGGTCCGCTTCCGTCCGGTCGTTGTGGCGGGCGATTTTGTCTACGTTGATCGCCCGCCCCGCCCGTTGACAAGCGTCGAGCGACGCACGCGTGCGCAAGGTACGGCCGGAACGGACGAGCTCTCTGTCAAACTACTACCGAAGACAGAGGGTCCGTTTCGCGTGCACTCCGCTACGGACACCACGGTCCTCATCGAGCAGGACGGCGTGGAAAATCGCGTGAGCATCGACCGCGTTACGAAGATGCCGCGCGGGCCGGGGGATACCGTCACCCCGGCCACATCGACCGAATCGGATGCACAAGCCGCAACGCCAAGAGCGGAGTACGTCGTTGACCGCATTGTCGGACACCGTACTACGCGCGGCGGGATCCACTACAAGGTCCGGTGGTATGGATATACCGCTTCGGACGACACCTACGAGCCCGCCGATGGGCTTCCGCAGCAGTTTATCGACCGGTATTGGCGCTCGCGCCAACAAGGATCAAGCGTGCATGCGTAGCGCAAGTTTCGGCCGCTCTCGGTCGCACCGCTCGGACGCTCGCTCGCGCAAAAGCCTCTGGGGAAAACAAGCCGCGCACGTGCTATGCAGCCCCGGCAGCCAGCCGCGTGTGACTGCTCACCGCGAGGCAGTCCGTACCGGATGGATCCCGCGCAAATGGACGCAGATTCTTCCAAAATTGGCCAACCCTCCGGGAGGGTGGTCCACAATCGGAATTTCTCCCAAGCGTCCACGCGGATAGCTATCAGCCACGCCTGGCCGCACCGCTCGGATGATCACGCTCGCACGCGCCTATGGAAATGGAGAACTGTACCGGGAACCGGTACTTTGTATTGAGATGTATCGCGTTCGCCGACTTTTTAATTTAGTCGCGATTTGGGCTACGTTTTTCCCTCCCACGCTGCGGGAAAAATTCGTAGCCCGTTTCTGACAACGGCATCGCACTCCTGGGAGCATTCCGCGTCCGGTAGTGTCGCCTCGGGAAAACCGCATTCGGACATATTTGGAAACCAAATCGGTTTCTTCCCGTTTCTTTCGGTTTCTTTTGGTTTCTTTCAGTTTCCAAATGACGCTTTGGGAGACCGGTCGCAGAAAAGGAACATTCCGATCGGTTGATGCGCGTGAATCGCTGCGAGCGCACGAGGGAAGTTCTGGCGCACGTATCCGTGCCCTCCTGTGGCCGACTTCGGCCGCAAAGGACGGAAACCAAGGGCGGATTTATGAAAATTGGCCAGCCCTTCGGGGCAGGAGTGCGAAGACGGGGATTCTCATCCCAAACCGACCGTACGGAACTTGCACGCGCTGTTGTCGAAGCGCGCTGGTACGCTGGGGCGGTGAAGAACCGCCCGGGCGACAGTGTCGGCCCCCGTCCAGCCCGGCGGGGGCGGCGGCGAGGACTTTGGGTCGCGCACTGTACGCCGTGGGCACGCGCACCGCATCGGACGAATTAATCCGCGCGAACGCGGGCTCGGCCAACTCGGTGGCCCGCGGAGCCTCGCCGCGTTGGCTTCGCCACGGGTGTACCGCATGGGCCGATCGGCTCGACGCCGGAGCCCGACCAGGGCTCGACGGCGGACCGTATGGGCGCGCGGCGCTGACTTCGTCGTGACCGTCCGTTCTCGGTCTCCGGAGGAGGTACTGTACGGAAAAGTCGTCGCGGGTGGAGGAGTTGGGAATTTCGGGGGAGTGTTAGGAGGGAGTCAGGGGTTTCGGAGCCTCTCGCAGGAGGGAAATTGGACGACGCGCTTACCGATTCGGACGGGACACCTGGCGAATCGACCGCCAGCTCGGAGTCGAGGCGGGAGAAAAGCCCGCCCGCACGCACGCGCTTCGGTCTTCGCATCGCGCGCGGAGGAAAACAGAGAAACCGGAACGGAATCGCGTGATCGGATGGGTGGTCGCTACGGGGACGTAGCGAAAGCTAAGGAAAGGGGTCTGTAGTATAACGACGGACGCGCGCGCGGGGAGATTATTAACAGTGCGGCCGTGCACGGTGGACACGTGGGCGGGTGTGCCCACGTGTAGGGAGCGCGCGCGTGCCGAGCGGTCGTAATCTGGCGTACGTGTACAGTAGTGCACGTGTCGGCCAAGCGGTAGTCTACCAGTATGACGCGTGTACGCTAGCACACGTGGCATCCGTGCGGTAGTCTGTAAGCAGCGCGTGTGTACAGTAGTACACACGTGTAGCCGCAGCGTCCGCGCGGTAAGTAGGAATTGAGGCGCTAGTTTTTTAATGGCGTACAGTATCTGGTACGCACTAGGCGGCAGGTACTGTATACTGGGACAGGTGTCCGAGGCGTCCCTCTGAGGGGTTAAGACCTGACACCCGTCCCCACCAGTAAACTGGGGCAAGCTCGCCCCCGTCCCTTTCGCGCCTATATACGTCCGTTTCGGTTGTCTATCGCGCGCGATGGCTTCTAACCCGTTACCGGTCGCTCCCGTTCACGCACCACGGGGCGACTGCGCGTAACCGGCCAGTGAGCCACTCCCTTTTCGCGAGCTCGTCCGATCGGTTACCGCGCCCCGCGCGTCTCGCGTCGCGAGCTCCCTCGGCTCATCCTCCGAGCCTCTCGCCCGCTAGGGTTTGAGGAGAGTTGTACCACACCAGTCAAACCCATTCGGTGACGAGCGGCCATCGAGGCAGACTACAATGTTTTCTCACCGGGACAAACTGCCTCGCACTTCTTTCAATATGATCCACCAGTAGAAGAACTATCCCCTTCTCCATAGAACCGTTTGCTTTCGGCACAACAACTGCATCATGATGCAGTTGTTGTGCCGACAGCATTTCCAAGTGCACTTAGGAACCATCTCGGAACGGTCAACCAGGGACGGAGACCAGTTACAGCTTTGTAGACTTCATGAGACAAAGGTTCAAACCAAGGCGACATCGTGTTTTTACCTGCAAACACAAAAAAGGAGGTAGTTTTCTACCTGAGGCGGACATCACCACAACAGCGGTGACATGCTTTCCTGTTCCAGAATTTGCTGAACTCCCCCTAAATCCACCGTGGTGTGTGTCTGCAGACCCAAAGACCTTAACCCTGTGACCAAACTCCCCGTCAACGGCGTCTCATCCAGATTGAAAAATCTATCGCCATCCTCAAAGATACCCGGGTTTTCATTCTCGACTTGTCGTAGGGCACGTGCATAAGTTTGAACATGCTCGAAGTTCTCCCCTTTCAGCTTTGCATTCTCTTTGTTCTCGGATTTGCGGAATGTGATGTCCCTATTTCTAACACGGAAAGACCTTATTACTGCAGCAGACGGAACACCGCTATTAAATATTTTTCGTCCGTCTGTCGCAATGGATGCCATCACGCTACGAAGCGTTGGTAAATCCATTGCAAACCCCTTAGAAGCAATAAATTCCACGCGTTCCTTTATATGAGCATCTTCTCCGGGTGTAATGACACTCTTTCGACCTGCACGATTGCTTGGGGGGTTAAGAAGTCTGTCCAAATACACATTGTTCTTGTCGGTGAGAGCCTTCTTTACTCTCATGACTGTGCCAATAGATAGGTCACATGTTGCAGATAGAGTCCGCAATTGGTGGCCTTCCTTGAGGAGCTGCAGAGCTCTTTCTCGAGATTTGCGGCTTGTTTCATCACGAACCGTGCGCACTTGCGCTTGGCGAGTATTCGCGGAAACAGACGTCTGTTTCCGCATTGACAAATTTGTCATAGGGTGGTGTGGAATCAAAGAGAGGCTCACAGTCAGTAAGTTACGATGGTAGGAGGTCCATCGTAGCAGTTGGAAGGCCTCCGGGCATCTCGAGGCGAGGGATTTGTGTGGAGATTACATTAGTTCATGTGTCCAAGTAGCTTGAAAAGGGCGCCATTTTATTTGGCGGGAAGATGCTACTGTTGGTTTGCTACGGAGTAAGGTGGTCTTTGGCGGTTGCAGACGTGCGATACATTACTGAAAGCATTGGGTGGGTCCAGGAATTTGCCACTCTCCCACTTTAATTATAGCCAACCAATAGGATCTCATCTAGTGTGGCGCTGTTCCGCCACTTGAGAGAATTTGGAGAGGGGTGAGGGGTGTAGTGCAGTGACCCTGCGCCCTTTATCCCTGGTCACCGCCGTCGCTGGGCCGCGCTCCCGGCCTTTGGCACGTGTACTGTGCGCGCACACTTGGGAAGGTACCCCCGTGTACCACACGTGGACACACGTGTACCACACGTCGACACACGTGGACACACGTGGACCATACGTGGACACACGTGTATGACAGTCGTATGACACGTACCTGGTGCGTGTACAACACGCGTACGACACGTATACATACGTGGTGCCCACAAGTTTCTACGCTAATTAGCGTCTAATGCCAAGTGGCAATTCTAATGACGATAATTAACTATTAATTACCCATTTAGTAACCGACGCCGACGACGGCGCTCGGCCTATATAGGTCGGGTGTCGGAAGGCGCTACAGTAAAGAGGCATCAGGTGATCGGACCCATCTCTGGTAGGATCCTCTACGGTTCCTATCTAGTTGGCTAAGTCTGGTACCTGCACCCTTCGTCGTCATCCTTTTTCTTGTTTTTCCTTTACTTTTTTCCCTATTTTCTACGTTTCTACGCTACACTTCTCCTTCCTTCTTTCTTCTCCCTTCTTGTTTTGTTCTTCTTCGACGCTGTCGATAGCGGTTCGCGACGCGACCGCCACACCCACTCCTTCTAGTTACTCGATCCCGAGTACCCCTTCACGCGCTGACCGCGACTCTACCCGCGATTCTCGCGTTACCTCTGAGCTACCACGGACAGAGGGCCCCGAACACCCTGGCGGTGACTGGACATACCGCTTTCCCTCATAGCGAGATTTACGCCCTCGTTGGCGAGTGTGTCCACTGCACTACATTTTGGTCTCCCGACCTAGAAGGAGTGGACACACGATGAATAATTCACGAAAACCCCGCCTTCCTGGCGTCAAGACTCGAGCCGCGAGCAGTACGCATAGCGATCGAGCGCAGCGCCAAGATGGGCGAGATACCCCAAGAACTACCGATCCGCTCCCAGCCATGGCTGTGGATGCACAGCCAGATCAGGACCAACCAACTCCGATAATGGAGAAGCCCAGCGCGAGCAGCGGGCCGCGTACCCCAGACGTTGGGAAGATAGCCGACGCCGAGGCTACAGTGGTCGCCCTCGTTCGCGAACGTATACTTCATATCGAAGGTACTCTCACGGTTCTGCGTGCTAAAATCTCCACGATGGAGGCGCGTCATGACCGCGCAGACGCTGAGCTACGCCTTCTACGTGGCGACGTTAACTCCGTTCTGGAGGATCTCCAGATTCCGGACGCTATCGACGGGTCAGTCACAATAACAACCCGCGATGTTCTGGCTCGGATGGTCAGAAGACTCGAATCGGTTGAGGAGCAACTCCACGGTGGAGGTGACGAGGCCGACCTCGAGGAACAAGATGAACCCCGAGTTGCCAGGAAAAATACTCCGAGAGGAGGAGCTCAAGATTTCGAGCGCCACATTGGCGAGCAATCGAGGAGATCTCGAGAATCGCGAAAATCGCGCAAGAGCAAGAAGGATCGCTATGATCCTGATTGGAATCCATCCCCTCTGTCCTCTGACGATTTTGACGACTGTGAGTCGGGCCCGTCGGATGACGAAGAAGCCTCAAGCGAGGATTCTGGTGAGCGCCGCAGACGAACGCCGCAAGGCGGGAGGCACGGTCGCCAGCTTGGGCAGAAGCACCCCGGACTGAAGGTGCTTCGACCCACAAATCGCCTCTTCGATGGCGCTCTGGACTATCATCGTTACAGGCTGACAAGGCGTCACAAACGCCGAAGTGGGCGAGAAACCCGTAAAGTCAACGATCACATTAGATCAATCCAAACGGGCGCTCCCGAACTCCGTTTCGACGGGAGTGACCCCATTAAGTTTTTGGGTATTCTATCTCGTTTCGTCGAGGAATGTGAGACCAACTCCATGAAGGAGTCCCAGGCACTGGTAGCAGTGAAGTATTTCCTGCAAGGTCAGGCAAGAACGCAGTTCGATGCGACAAAGCAGATGGACTCCTTCGATGGAGGAATTTCGTACTGGCCCGAAGCGGTACTGTACCTGCTACGCACTTATGCGACCAACGACGCCATCAGCAGTGCAGTACTCGATCTTCGAGATGTGCGCCAGAAGGCGGAAGAATCAGAAACCCGTTACAGTGCTCGTCTGCTGGACGCGGAGTTTCGTTGCGGTAACGTGCACGACGCCGATGAACGAATTACAATGTTCATTGACGGGCTCAATCCGGGAATCCGGTCTCTCGTATCGCGATATCGCGAGATAGAACGTCGAATGAGACGGTGTCGTCGTGACGAAATCACGTTCCTGGATATCGTCCAGTACGCCCAGAATGAAGGCGATGCTCTTCGGGCCCGCTTCGGTGGCGGAAGAAACGCCGAACACGGCGGAAAAAGGCAGGCCGGCATTTTGAAGCCGCCGACCCGACCGGCGCTATCGCGCGCCGGACAACATCGAATGATGATGACAGAGTCTTCTGCTGACTCTCAGCCAGCGATGGCCGAAAACTACGCCGTAGGTGGCGAGTCGATGCAACTTATGCAAGGAGATTGGTCGTCTGTACCGACGGCGGAGCTACCCTCGACCACCGAGACGCAAACGGACGACCCGGAGTCGATGATGCTCACAAGGGGCCCGTACGGACGCGTTCCTGCCCCGGTCATCCGAGGACAGGAACATTCACGCCATGTCCGCGCCGGCCGTCCTGGCTGGCAAGTTAACGTGCGAGGAACTCCGAACTTGGAGAGGCCACGTGGTAACTTAATTTGCCACAAGTGCTACGGGCCGAACCACATCGCACCAGACTGCGTAGTTCAACTCTCGATTGCCGAGTCATCTCGTATCATACGAAACTACGACCACCTTTCTACAGAAGAAAAGCAACGCGTACCCGCGGACAGCTATTGGAAGTTACGAGCCCTTGACGAGATCGTCAACACCTGGGCTCGCGACCTCCAGAACGCGGAAGCCGCGAAAACTGACGCCCACTAAGGCGGTACAGTGTCCAAAGACAGCCAGGGAAACTAACTTCGGGAGTCCGCGTCGAAGCGGAGGCGAGAGGGCCTCCCCTGGCTACCTGGAGCCTGACGCCGGGCGGCGAAGGTCGCCCCTCCCCAGTGAAGATTCTGTCAAGGAAGGATCTGTTGAACCCCAAACATGGGAGCAAGCTCAGCGAGCTACGCCGACCATGGCGAAAATACGTGCCCCCACGTTTACAAGGCACCATTATGGTGATGGCGAAGCGCAATTACAAGTGCTATGCTGACTACGGGCTAGTCCCGGAACTTTTGGCAAGGAAGCTCACAGTGCTAGACACTGGGGCTGGGCCAAACTTTATTCGAAAAGATGAACTACCTCCGCAGTATATGGAGAAAATGAAACCAGGATCAACCCTGAACATTCGGGATGCAAACCGTAACCCAATTTTAATAACTGGGACAATTGATCTGGTTGTCAGAATTGGTTCGCGAATTACTCGCGAAACATTCCTCGTATGCGAGCGCCTGGCGGCTGGAGTGGTCCTGGGATGTGACTTCATGGACCGTTTCGTGGAAGCCGTCTATCCACGTCGCAAGACGATCGAGCTCGATGACGGGTCCTCGGTCCTATTACGAGAAAGCCACTCAGGCGACCGCCGAACGCACCGCCATTGCCGGCGTCCCAAGAATTCGCCAAGGCAGGCGGTCGGACATCACCTCGAGTCAGCGTCACCAAGCCAGTCGTGATTGAGCCTGGGACGCAAACATTCGTCTCTGTGACGTCAAAACGGCACGGCCTGATGGTCCTACAGCCGCATGAGAAACTCTACACAAAGAGTCAAGTCGTCGCCTCCAATGGCGTTGTGCAAGTCGAGCCAAATCGCGAGTTCCGCGTGCTCGTTGCCAATTTTGGCATCGCGTCTTATCGGCTCGTTAAGGGCCAAACGATCGGCACTTTGCTGCCACATCCGACCGCTGTTATAGCGAGCAAAGTCAACGTGGCTGCAATGCTAGGCCTCACCGATGAGGAAGCGAACGAAGTCCAACAAGACTTCGACAAGGACGCCAACCGGGCGGTAGAAAACGCCTCTATGGCGAGCAATCCGAATGACATGGATCTCTCACACGTCCCGGCCGCCATCGTGATCAGATCAAGGCTATGCTACTCAAGTACAGCTCCATGTGGAGTGGGGAGCTGGGCGAGATCAAGGTCACGAAGCATCACATCGACACGATGACTGGAACGCGACCGATCGCGCAAAACCCCTACCGAGCAGGACCACACGCCCGGGAGGCGGAGATGAAAGAAGTAGACCGTATGCTCCGAGCCGGAGTAATCGAGCCGTCGAAATCAGCATGGGCCTCACCGGTTGTACTGGTGCCTAAGAAGGACAAGCAGTTGCGCTTTTGCGTGGACTACCGGCGGCTAAATGCCGTGACGATACGGGATTCATACCCGTTGCCTCGAATGGACGAGTATATTGACTCCCTAGGAGAAGCAACCGTCTTTTCGACGCTCGACTGCAATAGCGGGTATTGGCAAATACCCGTTGCAGAAGAAGATCGTGAGAAAACCGCGTTTGTGTGTCACGCTGGACTGTACCACTATCTGCGTATGCCCTTTGGGCTAACAAACGCTCCCGCTACTTTCCAGCGAACGTTGGATATTATCCTATCCTCCTTCAAATGGAGATCCTGTCTCGTCTACCTTGACGACGTAATTCTGTTCTCGAAAGATATCGAGAGTCATATACGTCACATTGACGAAGTTCTCGACGCCTTGCAGTCGGCAGGAGTGTCCCTCAAGTTGGAAAGGTGCTCTTTCTTCACACAAGAAGTACATTACCTTGGCCATGTTATACGGCCAGGGACGCTCTCGATTGACGAAGTGTCGAACAGGGCTTTACGCGAAATCACGATACCAACCACCCAGACTGAGCTCTGCTCGTTTTTGGGTTTGTGCAACGTCTATCGACGATTTTTACCGAACTACGCCCATAAGGCGGCGCCGTTGAACCAGATTCTCAAGAAGGGGCAACCTGTTAAGCTGGAACCCTTCGGCGAAACCGAGATCAAGGCCTTTGATACGCTGAGAGAGGCTGTGATCTCCCCGCCAATTTTGGCGTTGCCCAAGGCTGGGTTCCCATATTCAATGGACACGGACGCCAGCGACTATCAAGTCGGCACGGCGCTCTTCCAATCATACGAAGATGGACAAAGGAAGCCCATCGGGTTTTGGTCTCGATCACTACACGCTGCAGAGCGAAATTACTCCACTTCGGAGAAAGAATGTCTCGCTGTTGTGTGGGGTGTAGTGACGCTGTGCCCCTATCTCCAAGGAACCCGGTTCACGGTACATACCGACCATTCTTCCCTCCGCTGGTTAATGGAGATCACGGACCCATCAGGCCGACTGATGAGGTGGCGATTCCGTCTTGGAGAGTTCGACTTCGACGTGAAGTACAAGAAGGGCAAGCTTAATACCCAAGCCGACGCACTATCGCGACTGTTCACATCCGGGGAGACGACAGTCCCCGTAGATGAAGAAATCCCATGTTTTCCGGGAAGATTCTCCGAAATGGAGCCAGTCGATAAGTTTTCTGACGACTTCGAAGATCTCGAGTCGGCAAGGTTAGACGCGATATTGAACACGGAACGCTACTCGACTGACGAGAATTTATTGGATCCTATCACAAGGGAAGAGATGCTACGTCATCAGCTGGCAGATGCATTCTGCGCCGGAATCAGAAGGCGAATCAATCGTGGGGATGACATCCCGTTCGCCAGTGAAGAGGGCGGGGTTCTCGTCAGGAACGTAAACGCAACACCACAAGTGGTAGTACCACAGGACCTCCAAGCGAGGATTCTTTACATGGGACATCATGCACTGCTTGCCGGTCACTCCGGTGGCAGGAAAATGTTCTACACTCCAACTAGAGATTGCTACTGGCCATCGCTGGCAGTAGATTGCTACGCAACTGCAAGAAATTGCATACATTGCGCTAAAGAGCGAGTCAAACTTCGGAGGAAGACTAAACGCCTCAAGCTGTTCCCAGCTACGGCGCCTCTCGAGTCGCTCTCGATCGATCTCCTTGGGGAGTTAATCCGTACCCCTTGCGGAAATCGTTTGCTCCTGGTGATCACGGATCGCTTCTCCAAGCTGGTCCGCACCGTGCCTCTCAAGAGGATTACTGCCGCGGAAATCGCGAAGGCTTTCGTCCACCATTGGGTGTTTGTCTACGGACCACCAGTCACGGTGCTGGCGGATAACGGAAAGCAATTCGTGTCCCGACTCTTCCAAGAGATTTGCCGCATCCTGGGCATCAAGAACGTCTTTACGACGCCCCCAAACAAATGGGCAGGTGGAGCGCTTCAACAGGACAATACTGTCAGCGCTTCGACATTATGTCGCTGAACACCCAAAAGACTTGGACCTCTTCACTGATGCGCCTACGTATGCGTACAATACGCAAACGCATAGTACAACCAAGCTCGCCCCCTTCGAACTCGTCTTATCGCGACCGCCGCGTGCCCTATAGTTGCAGGCAGAACCTCAGCTAGAGGAAGTTGGCCATGCCAAGTATCACGCCAAGTGGCGAGCCTGGCTTTATGGACTTATGAGCACGGCTCAAGCCGAAATGAAGAAGTCTCAAGAACGCTATCGAGCGAACTACGATAAGCACATACGCCATCCAAAGGCGGAGTATCGTCCCGGGACACACGTGTTCGTCCGACGGGACTACGCCAATCCCCGTACAGAAGCTCGCCACAAGCTGGCGCCAGTGGCAAATGGACCATACCGCGTCATTTCTGCGGATCAGGACACCGTGGTTATCCAGGATGGGGAAGAACAAGACCGCGTTACACGCGATCGGGTAGTACCTGCACCAGTGCAGCCAAGTCAACCCGTAACGTCATCCACGACGAATATCCAGGATCAAAATCGTGTTCACCGTCCCGATAGACCGGGTATCCCGAGCGGTACAGTATCCACCTCTCCTATAGAGCAGTCTCAGGTTCCCCCAACAGGGTTGGCGGACTTGCCAGACACATCGCCTATGAATGGCGCCGCCCAAACCGGAATTTGGAACAGAGCTCGGATTGGACAGCCGCCGCCTTCGAGGCGCTCTGATGGGACGAACAAAAGCCGTCCAGAACACTCGAGGCATAGGGCTCGTCGCTACGCCAGGTTGGCGAATGATACTCCGGTCGGACGGGAGAAAAACTCTACACCACCCGCTGACAGTCCCCGTGACGAGCAGACTCCCGCCTCCAACGAGGGAGAAGGAGACGCACGCTACCAATTGGAGCCCGAAGCAGCCGCCCACAACGTCCCTGCAGTGACGGAGCAACACTCAAGGGACCCGCGAGGAGCCGCGTCTAACAATACGACAAGAAAAGTGGACAGGAATCAGTCGGTGTCTCCACACGCCATCGATGGCGAAGAATACGTGGTCGACCACGTCGTCGCGCATCGCTATGATGACGACGGTAAACTCGTCTTCCGAGTAAGATGGTACGGCTACACGCCGGAGGAGGACACTAAAGAACCAATTAGTCACCTCCGACGGAGCCATGTAATTTTATATTGCAAAAGAAAAGGATTGAATGTCCCAGACTCGATCACTCGAGCGAGACACAGGTAGCTTCAAGACCAAGGTGGTTTCTCTTTACCTAAAAAGAATGACTACTGACCCTATGGCGCTACTGTACGCGAGTTACTGCTTCGCACTTACCGCCAGATGGCGTTGTGAACTCCTCAAGTAGGTTCAAAAGTGCAGGGTGAACCCGGTCTTCTATCGCGTCACGTATCGCGACCAGACTCTGCGGAAGGGCGAGCCTCCCCCCTCGGCATGTCGGACATCGTCGGGCTTGCCGGAGAAAGTCCGGACACTTGACGTCGCACTGAGGCCGCGAGAGCGGACAGCGAGTCCTCCTCGGAACCAATGTCGACCCCGGCGTCACGCAGAAAGTTGCGTACGATGGCCCTTTGGTCGTCGACAGTTTCACGAGTCGGAGGAGCCCGGTCAACAAGCATACCGGCTCCAGCCGAATCGTCCGCCACTTCGGCGTTACTCACATTGAGTATAGGGCCTCCTGCCGAATCAGGAGTCTCCACGGGCGCCACTTGGCGAAGTTCATGATTCATTCCGTCATCTTCGACGTCTTCTTCCCCATAGTCCTCCTGCTGGAGTCCACTGACGTCGGGGGAGAAGCAATAGTCGTACCCCCGACGATGGCTGTCAGGGATAACACGCTGCGCATCAGCGACCTCCTTCGACCTCTGTGGCGTACATTCTTGATGATGCCAAGGATCATAGAACACAAAGTCGCCACTGGAGGCGCTTTTTGCTATAGGTGAGCGATCGCGAATTCTTGAACCGCGTTGCTGATTCCGCGGATTAATCGCGTTCCAGTTGATCTGGTCCACCTTATTAATAAGGAAAAGAAGCTCCTCATAGTTGTGCGGAGAACCCAACGCCGTGGACAAGTCCATTTGGCGAATATAATACCGCAGAGTCGGGGGCACCCAGAACAATCTGGCTCTGTCATATACCTCCTGTGGGAGAGCGGCTCCAACCTTGGCCACCCACTCGCTGTAAAATAGCGTCCACACGCCAGAATGGCAGTTATGGATCAAGTGCCGACCTGCGTACGTGAGTACAGGTGGCAGGTCCACGAAAAAGCCGCGAGGCATTTCGAACATACCCCAATGTTCGGCGATCGAGACATACCTGTCTCGATGACGAGACTCCGCGATCTTCTCAAGCTCCACCATTTGATATGGAACAAGGAGTCCGAAACGCGATCGAACGCGACGCTCCCACTTCATGTGGCTCCAGAAGACTTCATCGTCATATCGACGTAGAAAGCGGAACTCCGCACGGAGGATGGGGCGACTAAACCGGAGCGCAGCGTCACACGGTTGCGGACTTCCCCGCCACTGTTCGGCGTCTTGCAGTATCGCCACAAGGCGATCACCGTAGAGCTCTTCTCCGCGGGTGCGGTAGAGGTGGAAGTCGAACCCATACTCTTCGGGGACAAGCGTTGTGCCGGGGAACCGGTGGAAACGTTGATACACCAATTTGGTGAAGGTGATGCGAGCGTCGCGCACGGGTTCCCGACGACGCGAGCCGTCGACCCACGTAACTCTTCTCTTCAGGTCGGCGTCCATCGCTACGCAGTGGCGAGCCCAATCGTCGCTTCGGACAGCCCCCAGTGTGAGCCCGTCGGGCAGAAAACCCGCTCGCATATATTGCGTAATTAACGCGTCATCGCGATAGCTAACGGGGTCCTGCCACGGCGCTCCCGCGAAGAGCTCGGCATGCTCAAGCGGGTCTTGCCCGATCAAGTCGCCCGGGTGGCGGAAGACGCGACGACGCGCAGGAGCCCGCATGGTTCCCGTTTCGAAGCCCTCCGCATACGACATGCCGGAGAAGAGAGGGTCGATGCTGTGAGAGTGGAACGCACGTGAAGGAAAAAGAAATCGCGGAAAAAAAATATGCACGCGAAAAAAAACCGCGAAGAGATAGGTCAGAAACGCCGCCGATGGCGCAAGTACGCGGGTAGCCGCGAGAGTAGTTGGACTGGAGCGCCAAGAAAGGCGGAGGAATAGAACCACGCGCAGGGCTGCGAGTGCAGTCAAAGATGACGGCGTAATGAACTGCGTGTCTCAGGCGGATCGGCACGACCCCTGAAGGGCGGGGGGTGATGTAGTGCAGTGACCCTGCGCCCTTTATCCCTGGTCACCGCCGTCGCTGGGCCGCGCTCCCGGCCTTTGGCACGTGTACTGTGCGCGCACACTTGGGAAGGTACCCCCGTGTACCACACGTGGACACACGTGTACCACACGTGGACACACGTGTATGACAGTCGTATGACACGTACCTGATGCGTGTACAACACGTGTACGACACGTATACATACGTGGTGCCCACAGGTTTCTACGCTAATTAGCGTCTAATGCCAAGTGGCAATTCTAATGACGATAATTAACTATTAATTACCCATTTAGTAACCGACGCCGACGACGGCGCTCGGCCTATATAGGTCGGGTGTCGGAAGGCGCTACAGTAAAGAGGCATCAGGTGATCGGACCCATCTCTGGTAGGATCCTCTACGGTTCCTATCTAGTTGGCTAAGTCTGGTACCTGCACCCTTCGTCGTCATCCTTTTTCTTGTTTTTCCTTTACTTTTTTCCCTATTTTCTACGTTTCTACGCTACACTTCTCCTTCCTTCTTTCTTCTCCCTTCTTGTTTTGTTCTTCTTCGACGCTGTCGATAGCGGTTCGCGACGCGACCGCCACACCCACTCCTTCTAGTTACTCGATCCCGAGTACCCCTTCACGCGCTGACCGCGACTCTACCCGCGATTCTCGCGTTACCTCTGAGCTACCACGGACAGAGGGCCCCGAACACCCTGGCGGTGACTGGACATACCGCTTTCCCTCATAGCGAGATTTACGCCCTCGTTGGCGAGTGTGTCCACTGCACTACAAGGGGGGTCTCTACACTTCGCCACTCCTCACCACATAGCTTTTTGGCGCGCAAAAAGTCGATACAAGAAGCAGACTGCTTACTGAGTACGACCACCATAGGCTTTACAAGCCAATCCGTCTGGCGTGTTCCCGCTGGTGATATCTCGGGCCACCTCCTCGCCAAAACAGGCTCCCTACCACGCCCTCCTCGCCACCCTCACCCACCCCTCCCCCATCACCCACCTCACCCACCCCCCATTCACCTTCCTCGTCGCCTGGGTCGCCGAGCCCTCCCCAACCCCTCCTCCTCCTCCCCCCTCCTCTTCCCCCTCCTCCTCCCCCAGCCCACCGCCTCCTCCCTCGCCCTCGCCCGCGAGCACACCCTCGAAAACCCCGCCCCCCGTCCTCCTCCTCGTTCACCGCCTCTCCTCCCGCCAGGACCTCGCCGCCCTTCCCAAGGAAACTCTTCCATTCGCATCATGAGCAGATTGCAAGCACGTCACATTGCAGTCTTGATTAATTCCATTTTAGCTGCCCTTGCTGCCTCAAACCGAGCCATGTGCTCCGTCCTCATCGCAAGTCAGAGCAGAACAGCACATTCCAATGGTGCCAACAAGCGCATTCGAAAACCAAAATTCTTGTGAAGAGCGCTGATTTCGCCTACTCGGGTTCGAAATCCCACGCCGTGGCAGCAGCTTTTAGCTTGTGGCGGGGTTTCCAACTTTGTCGTCGCGGTGAATTTCCCAAAAGACCTCATTATCTCTCGGCTTCTTCCCGTTTTTGCTCACGAACAAACAAAATTGAATTTCGGGAGTCCCTACAGAGTCGGTCCGAAGGTGCGAGGCCGCAAGTGTATTATAAACTCAATTGATATTCTTGGGATGGTACTATGGTACCTAAAGACTAGCGCTACTCAATACATGCTTGCTCCAATATTTGGGTTGGTACCCTCCTCGGTTGGGGTATGGTTGGATTACGGACTGGAAGTTTTGCTTCGTGTTGTGAAGAGTAGATCAAGTACCGACGTCGAGGTGCGATGGCCTACAGTGGACGAGATGGAATCGTCAAGCGCTTTGTTGCAAACTAACCGAAAATTTGGCCCCCTCCTGGAAGGTGTGTTCGCGGTAGTAGACGGAGCGCGCATGCCCTGTGCCGACTACACTAATGCTAATTTACAGAACGCCTTTTATGTGGGCTACACACAGAGTGTCGAGGTGACTAACTTGTTCGTCTGGAACTTTTTTGGGGAGATAATTCACGCAGGAATTAACTTTCCGGGAAGTTGGCACGACAGAAAACTGGCAAATGCCTCCGGCCTACTGTTCCCCAAACTTTCGGACAGCATGACGCCCCCCGGGTATGCCATTCTAGGAGACAGTGCATTCATTGGAGACATTAGACATACGAAAGGGAAATTGTTCGAGGGCGCAAGTCAAACGAAACAAAAGGAATACCTAACTCATCAGAGATGGCTGCCGTTGACATAATATTACAACGCGTCATGCCAAGTGAGAGGCAATCAGCTGAGTAGGGAGTCCAGGCTATAAAGGCCCCATTTGCAAGACTTAAATGCCCTTTGTCCCCAGATAGTTTCAAACGCCAATGTCTTTTAAGGATTATAGTTCATCTTTTTAATTTCCGAACCCGGTTTGTAGGATTGAATCAGATAAGAACGACGTACGCGAATTGCGACACTATTACACAACCATGGCTTGAAGGGTACATTGAGCAGTAGTCTATCTGCTACATGTCTCAGCTCTGATTTTGGTTCATAAATGATACTATAAACGACTTAAGTTCCAAAATTGAATTCTTTGTGGCGCTTAGCTCGGACTTAAGTTCATCTTATATAATCCTTTTGATTTCCGTTTCTCCGATACTATTACTTTGTGGCCTGTAGACATCCCTATTATGACGTGTGCTTGATCTGAGATTGCCTTACAGATCCTATGTATGCTTTTCGAAATGTCACCGACATGTTCGGTGAGGCCATCCCGTTCATGTTGTTTCTTAACCCCAGTCGACCCGGGCCTGCGTTTGTTACGACGCGCGCCAACTGTTTCTTTCCAAGAGCGGTTAAGTGAGGATTTTGCTTCACGTACATTTTCACCGTCGTCCGCAGTTTGATTTGTTTCGTTTCCGTTGACTTGCTCTGAGTTATCAGTGGTTTCATTTTCTCGTGCAATATCTCGCTCGGTCTGTTCGTCGTCTGACGATTCATCCCCAGTAGCAAAGGCAGCGCATTTGGCATGTATCTCTCGCGCTATTTCTTTGGCTCGACGGACAGAAGGAGGGCATTGCGGATCTCCAGTTGGTTTTTTCGTGTTAGCGAGTTTAACGAATTTGTTTTTGACAGAATCCATATCACGGTCCTGGCGGTCATTTGCTGTGCACCAGTCGTTGAATTATTGGGCGAATATTGCCCACTGGTTCGCACCGAGGGCTTCGACAACTGCGACGATGTCGAGGAGGGCGTTAACGTTACTATCACTGTAGTTTGGTGCTCCAGCTCGCAATCCCTTTCCTCTTTTTCGGTGACTGGCAGTAGGACTGTTATTTTCAATCGAGCTGGTGGAAGGGGGAACATTTTGGAGTGGAGGAGGTCTTGGGCGGTTGGAATGCCGCTGATGATGATTTGAGGGGATTGTGAGAGGAGGGAGGTTGCTGATTCGAGGTAGGGATCCAAGGCCACGGGACGGATTCCATTCTGTGCATGGACATCTTCTTGAGGACTGATCTCGAGACTGCGGATGGCGAAAGTAGAATTTTTGCTGTGGATGTGATTAGGAGAGGGATTAGGGGGAACGGTGTGCACCAGCTGAGACGGTTATGGGCAAAGAGGGTGTTTCTTGATGTTGACATCAGGGCTACACAGGTTTGGGGGGAAAGTTGTGTACTTTGATTGGATCCGTGGCTGTTGCGCGTAGAGGGCAAATGTTTTCTGGAACCGTTGACTCCAGGTCAGATTGCCAAATGTGGCGCGTTAAACATTTTCTGGATCCACCCATTGTTTTGGTATACGGAGACAAATTCGTAGCCATTTTAGGGTTTACGCAAAAGGACTTCTGTAACGGATATGACTAAAATGTCACAAACCAAAATTACAGCTAGGGGGGTTGGTCATGAGTACAATCGAGCATATACGCAAAGTAGAACGTGAGCAACTGCATAGGAGTACTAGCATCGATAGCATTCACCCGCCAAGTGATGGCAAGAGGACGTCAGAGCGGCCATTCCGTGACCCTTGCCACAACAAGGACAATGAAATGGAGGGCAGCCTTGCGTGTATTGATGGCACGACGTCATCTACCTTCACCTTCTTCAACAAGTGTTGTTTTGATGCACTGTGTCAAACGCTGTATGTCCGAGCAAAGTGAGCTCTTCCGCTTCTCTGAACGTTCTAACTGCATCTCTCTTTCTTCCTTTTCGTTTAACTTCAATGCTTTAACAGATGTATGTTGCCTCTCTCTTTTTAGATTCCGCAAGCAAGATGTAATCCGAATGGTGACGGCAATTGCATGGGAAAGGGACATTACTACCAGGAATCGCTACGTATGCTCCCCGCTTCTCGTAACATGTGTCTTACTTCGACGTCTGACCACACCTGCACGCTGGCGCGACATGGAGATGCTGTTCGGGAAGCATGGAGGGCAACTGTCAGAGATATTTTGGGAGGGAATGGAAAGTTTCTTGGAAGCTCGTCAACATTTAATACTCTCAGACATAGATTCTACCTTCTTTAGTGAAAGGGCCGAGCTATACGCATGTGCCATCAAAAATAAATATGAAGCATTGGACAACTGCACAGGCTTCATTGATGGTACAGTTATTGCTATTGCTCGGCCGAGTAGAGGGGAGGTGCAGAACGTAGCGTACAATGGTCACAAGCGCAAGCATGCATTAAAATACCAAGCCATCACATCACCGGATGGCTTGGTTCTACATTCTGCTGGACCAATTGAGGGAAGGAGGCATGACTGGACGCTCTACTGCCGGAGTGGAGTGGATGAGTCCTTACGGCAAGTTATGTTCGTAGGAGGGAAGCAGTACTGCATGTATGGGGACTCCGGATACAACCCGCGCCCATTTCTAGAAGTACCGTACCAAGGCTCCAACCTAAGCGCTCACCAACGCGCATTCAACGGTGCTATGTCTAAGGAAAGAGTGACGGTGGAGTGGTATTTCAAGGAAGTGAAGCTGTACTGGTCGACTATGGACTACAAGAGAAAGATGAAGACGGGAGAGTCGCCTGTTGGAGCTCTATATATCGCCGCTATGCTGCTTACGAACCTCAGAAATTGCGTGTATCCGAACTCCATCTCACAATACTTCCTCTGCGCACCTCCCACCCTGGAAGACTACCTTGACCACAAACAACAATAAAGTGTCTACTCTTCCTAGTCCTCAACATGTCCTCACTCCTCGTTCGCCTGCGCGAAGCGCAGGCGAACGAGGAGTGAGGACAAAGTCCGCGTGCCGCAGGCCGCGAAGCGAGCGGACTTCATCCGCAGCCCCGCAGGGAGCCCTGCGCGAGCAGCGCCAGCGCGTTTGGAGGCTCAAAAGCGGCACTTTTACTAGTAAAGGAGGCGCAAAAGGGCTGAATTTATTGTTTTTGTGACAAGTACTGTAGAGCTACTTCTTAGTCTGCATGAAGGCACTCATCATCATCTTGAACTTTTCAAGTTCGAGTTCGTGTTGCGCGATGCATTCTTCTCTTCTTAGCTCGCGCTCCTTCTCGCGGTCCATTGGTTCCATCTCGACGCGCTCGCGTTCCAGCACTAGACGCTCTTTATCTATTGCAAGACGAGCCATGTCGGCATCGCGCAATGCCATGCCAAAGCTTTCCAGATCCGCCTGGAACGTGCCTCCGGCGCGTTCTACTGACTGTCGCCGCTTCTTTCGAGAGCTCAGTTGGCCTTCTTCTTCTCCGTTAGCCTCTCGGTCTTCTTCCTCGGTTCCTTCCTCGCTGTCGGAGCGCTTACGCGTCAGCGAACGAGCTACGAGGTCCTTTCCAATTCTTACCTTCCTGGCCTCTCTCTCTTCTTGAGCAGCCGCCACCGCCTGCTTCTCTTTTCCATGTCGTTTCGCGCTTCTCCTATCATCCCCAGCAGCTCGTCGAGCTCTCCGATTTCCCCGCCAACCCCCGAAAGTCTTCTATTCGCAGCGTCCCGTCGCTCAAAGGCGTCTTGGATTTTCTTGTAGCGGTCCTGGACGCTCTTGGCAGTGACCGTCTGTGACAGTTTCCTGTTCAGGTTTTCCCGCGTCGCCGCCTCGCCGAATCTCTTCTGGATTTCCCCATACCCGGCAACGTGTGCCTTAGCGGCAGATACTTCACGTGCGAGTATGAGGTCGTCCTCCGGCGTAAACTTTGGTCGCCGGCCTCCTTTTTTGTGGGGGGAGGGATCAAGCGCGCAATTGACATCGCTGCGCTCAGGGGTGGGGGTGTTGGGGATGGTGAGGTCGAGGGTAGGGGAGAGAGGTGGTGAAGAGGGGATAACGTTCGCCATGATGTGAGTAAAGGTGGTTACAACGTCACTCTAGAGCTCAGGTCTACATAAAAGGTGATGAAGGTACCCGCCAAATTTATACCACGTCTAACACGTGTGTTCGAAACGGTTACAGAAACGATTTCACTATGCACTCACATTTCACGGATTTTTGTCACATCCGTTTGTGAAATCTGACTAACTGTAATGTTTTTTAGTCATATGTTAGTCATATGTTGCAGAAATGCGCTTGCGTAAACCCTCTATTGACCACAGTCTGCTGTCACAATCCCGAATGTACCAAATTGGCGCATGTTTCAAATTACCCCCCTCCCCCCCCCCGAGGTCAGCTACAACAGCCCGGGCCACACAAGGCCACACAACAGCCCGGGCCATTGTAGAACTTAAACAGCCCGGGCCATTGTAGAACTTAAAATAGCCCCCCACCACCTGGCCCATCCGTAGTCCAACATTAAGCTTAAAGTCGCCCGGGCGATCGTTGCCCATACATGCACCCTTTCACCCCTAAGTCTTGGAGGTATTGAAAATTGCATAGTAAGGCCCAAATACTGCAAAAGATCCAGATCGAAAATTTGGGCATTGCCAGGGGCGTGCAAATCGATTCTATTTCCCACAAATAACGACGTCGTCCAGATCAGACCCCATCGACGTTTCCCAGATCGGACCTCGATACCCGCCGATTGTCATCTACGCTGAAAACGTCCTCACCATGTCCCCTTTAACTTCTTCATCATCACCGAAAGTCCTCCGGCCGTATGCTACCGAGGACATGGGAGAACACACGTCTCGAGCACATATCCCCGGCGTCACTCACGAGAAGGAGAGAAGAACTACGGATACAGCCTCAGTAATCCGAACGATCCCATCCCCGTCCCCATCATCTAACTGCCTACAAGAGAACCGGTCCGGATGTGACAATTGTTCTGCGCAAGACATCGACCTTTCAGACTTGAATTCATTTGCTGAGAAGATCGAGAAAGCAAAATGCGGCGGCATGATATCAATAAACAACAAGAGTTATGTTTGTATTCTAAGAGTTCCTCCTTTGTCAGAGACGTGTGTTTTACACCCTGGTATCATAGTCTTCCAGAACTCAAAAGCACTACGTGAGCTTTGTGAGTTGTCCAATTGTCTCGTGAGCCTGAAAACGAAATGGACATGCAAGATCAAGGATTATGGGAGACTACAAGCGCAATGTTCTTTAGCTGGGCATGCCTCCAAGAAGCAGGGGAAAGGAATTCGGAGCCGCCAATCACAAAAAATAGGCTGTACTGCCGACGTTCGAACAGTTTGCATCCGATCTTTTTTCAAATGTAAGGATGGATTAGAAAAAGAGGTATACACCAAACTTATCGATCTGTCGAAGGTTTGAAACATTGACACAACTTTAACCGAGAACCAAAAATTTTGAGTCCTCAAAACTATCATCCTGGAGCACAAGGAGCACTCACAATCTATCACAGAGGATCAAAAACTGTACTTGTGTCGCAGTGCCGATGTTTTGGCAAATGACTCGATACGATCAAGTTTGGAACTTTTGTTTCGTATAAGTGCACGAGGAAGGGTTTTTTTGTTAAAGGCATCTCGTTTTTTAAAGGATATGCATCCAAGTGTGATCATACCATATGACACATTGAGAAACAGTGTTTCGCGCATGATGGATAATGAGAAGGATGCGGCCGATCTTGTTTATTACCTCAAGTGCCAAGAGCTGCGGGGAAACTTGACTTTTTGCGTATACACACCGATGATGAAACAGGTATTCTGGAAGCAGTTGTGTGGTCGTTCAAAGGGTCTTGTGATATAATCAAACGCTGTGGACAAGTGGCATTCTGTGATTCCACACATCACCTCACAAAGTATGCGTACAAACTCTCATCAATAACTTTGATAGATTCCGAGGGATCTACAAGGACAGTGCTACTAACTTTACATCTACATGAAAACGCAGATTCATTTAAAAGGATTTTCGTGTCGTGGCATGAAGCGTTCAAGTGTAGAATCCCTCGTGTAATTCTCACAGATGGAGACGAAGCCATTTTTGCCGCTATTGCATCAATCCCCTACAGCAATGAGGTAGTTCACTTATTGTGTACTTTTCATTTGTTCGATCAGAACGTGAAGAAAGGAGTTCAGCACGTCATAACAGCAAAAACGGGAGCATCAGCGTGGGGATTGTTCCGAAAATCTTTGAGCATATGTCGTCAAGCTCCAACTGAAGCTACTCTTGAGCATTTATGGAGACAGCTAATACAAGAATGGTTTCATAATGCTAAGCCACATTCCACAGCCATAAAATACATGAGGGATCAGATCTGGCGAAAAAGACGACAGTGGGCTGTAGCATATTTCACCGATGCTTTTACATTAGGTACATCCACAACTGCACGATCGGAAAGCTGGAATAGCCTCCTGAAATGTTTCAAAGGTTCAAATACTTTACAAGATCTCTTTAACTCAATTGGCGAAATGTTCCAAAGACAAACAAAGAAGGAAGACAAAGGGAAAAATCGACGCTTTCTAATTTCGCCGTTGTTCAAGTCGTCCATTTTCTCAGGTTCGAAAACGATGGTGTGGACGACTGAAGGCCTTGGAGTTTCTCGTTTTGCATGTGAGGAGTTGGTTACGGAAATGGAAGCTGCTGTAAGATTAGCTGTGATGAGATGTGACATTCTGTTGAATGATGAAGTCAACTATGATGAGGATTCAGTACTTGAAGGTGTACTAGAGCTTCAGTGCAAATTGAAGTATACATACATTGACTGCTCGGAAGAGTTCCCTATTACAAGCACAACAATTCGATTGTGGGACCACCCGCCTCATTTTCATGAAGATTTAATTCAATGTGAATGTATGTACTATCAAAGAATGCTACTACCTTGTCGCCATGCCCTTGCAATCTGCATACACAATGACAAGGTTGAAAACAAGGCCGTTTTGGAATACACATCTAAACTGGGACATCGTGCAGCTCTCGAGTTCATTTGTACAACAGCAGTACATAATCGATGGATTTCGCCATTTCATGATACTTGGAGCAATGGAGCATCGAGGCAAGAGAGATCTACGGTTGAGAGGAGTAGCATAGATTCTCAGCAACATGTCGACAATGCAGAAATAGAAGAGCAGTATGAAGAATTGACTGAATGGATAGGTACTCGAACCACTGCTGCGATAAGGGAAGCCGGACCGTCCAAGCCGATGCCCTTTCCCAGGGCATTAGATCCTCTTAATCGCAGAGTGGCTTATGCAAAACTAGTGGGAAATATGAAGGACCTCTCTGAGAATCTAGCTGAGGACGAAACCTCCCTTGTCATGGCAGAAGTGCTATACAACTTCACAGGTACTTTGTATAAAACTCTAGTGTCAAGACGTAACAGTGGTATCGCAGGGGAATCCGGGAACGTGTCCAAAATGCTCCTACAAATCATGAAAACATCTATGGAACGTACTTTGGGAACGAAGAGAGACGCTAGTTCAAACGCAGATATGCGATTCCCCATACAGGAAAATCGAGCAGGATATGGCACTGAATTGAACAATCATACCACCACTTTCCACATCGCTAGAAACCAAAGTAGTGGACCAAATACTTCAGGAATAGGTCTGAAGTCAGCTGGTTTCATGAATGAGGATGATGATATTGAAGAAGACACTATCAGTTGTTCTCACAAAACGAACATCAGTTCTCAGGACAGTCTGGAAGTGAAGCACAGCTCGGGTTCTAAAATGGTTACCAACCCCCCGTTACGTTCCAGTCATAAAAGTAGAACAACTACTGCAGCTCACAAATCAAGATTGAATAGAAAGAGAAGAAACAGCGCATCGAGAAGAGTTCCAGATTCGTTTAACAGAAAGGATGGAGTTCAGATATCGTTGCCGAAGAAACCAGTCAAGGGTGGTTTTGCTTGTCCGGAATGCAAAGATATAAACATTCAAAATAACCCTGAGAACGTTCGTCAGCATTACTACACAAAACACGCCATCAGTGGAAAGCAGCAGCTGACAATTGCAGAAATGATATCAGCTGCAGAATTGATCACGGCTGGTTCGAAGCTCAACTTTAAAGTCAAACAACGAAAGAGATCTGCAGAAGATATCCATTGTGTATCAAATAATAAGAAGATGCGACTATGCGGCCCACCTGGGGATGCTCGAGGTTCAAGCACAGTGTCTCCACATCCCTCACCGGAACCGTCAGATGTTTCGGTGATTTTATCAAGAGAACGCATTCCAGTTGGAGTAGAATGCGATGAATCTCGACGATGCATCTTGTCTAGGAATGTGTTTCAAAATTCAGACGTGAATGTTCTGAAAGACGGATGTCGCATCAGCATATTTTAGAAACAGGATCTGCGGTGGTATGCAGGAACCGTTCAAAAGAAAGAAGAACTATGTGGAAATATATCAATTGTTGTTCTGTACGACGACGGAATTTCAGAGAGAATAGAAGATATTGAGCAGCACAAATGGAGATTGTTAATGGAACAAGAACCATCTCCAAGGTTTTCTATTGATTTCAACCTGAACGAAAGGAATGATGTGTTTAAAATCCTTAAAGCAAAGAAAGCATCTCGAAAGAAGACTGTTAAGAGTGAGAGCTTAGTGGGGAACAAGTACATCAAAATATCACTACAAGACTTTTCAACCTTGCAGGACAATCAATGGATAAGTGATGACGTTATTCACGCATTAATAACAAAGTTGCTACAAGAAGCTGATCATGCGACAAACCAAAAATTTGTTTATGTTTCTTCTCAAGCAATCGTTTTCGCCAGTTCTGACGATATAAGTAGGCAAAAGGTTCTTCAAGGGTGGTTGCGTGGTGTTGAACTTCACGAAGTCGATCAGATAATATGGCCTCTGCACGATGCAAACATTAGCCACTGGTGCTTATGCTTGGCGTATCCATGCAAGAAAGAATTTATTGTGATTGACCCCTACCACCGTCGGCATGGCAGGGTTTCTGCGAAGCTTTCCCGAACGGTTACCCGAGGGCTCTCATTGTTGTCAAGTACATATGACGATAAGTACGAGAACAAAAAGCAGTGGGTCAAGATCAGTCCGAAGACACTAGCAAGTCATCTTCATTTTCCGATTCAACCACGTCATAACAGCAACGACTGTGGTGTTTTTGTGTGCGTTTACACATGGCTTGTAGTCACAGGCGTTTCACTTCCCATGAACAAGACTATCGGCGTGCAGAGCGATCTTAACATATGTTTAACAGACGTAGATATCGTTTCTACCAGAAGAGCAATTGCTGCGTACATATTGAAGTAGGCGATAAAAGCTTCGAAAGAACAAGTTCTCTCTGTACGTCCGTCTATGGACGAATGTTTTATCGTGATATGCCCTGTGATTGAAGAAAATGCATCGATGGACTTCATTTCAGTGAACCCTTCCACGTCGCTATTTTGCCACAACTGCCAAAGTACCATCATCCAAAAAGTATTATCTGTATTTTTGAATAAAAGGCATAAAAGTTTTATTTACAGTGATGGCTGAATGTCCGAAGTGGCGTTGAGCCGTTCATTTCATTGGATGAGGGTTAATATCGCGCGATAAATGTGAAGAAGTAACACTAATTGCGTGGCGTATGGTACGAACTTTGACCCGCTCACGAATTTGGCCCTCCAGTGAAAATCATCGTTATGACAGCACTTACTCAAAATAAAACTAAATTGCAGCTTGCGGGAATTGAACCCGGGATAGTTCGCAAATCAGGATTCGCTTTCGCAACTACACTAATTGACGACGCTGCACGCTCGACAAAGGTATGCCACATGGAACGCGTAATAAATCGAGTTCACGGGCTGTTTTTGCACCTACGATGGCCCCTCGGCCTCTTCAAGCCGCCCGGGCCTGTTTAATGTCGTGGACGGCCCGGGCGGATTTACGCATTATTATCACCCGGGCCATTGTATCCGTACCCCCTCCCCCCCGTGGAAGGGTAGATGTTTAGCACGTCGAGCGTTTGCATGTAGTTTCAAGAACCCACCACATTTTTCCGCCAATTGCGCAGCCTCATCACGATGCATATATGATGAGGCAAATAATTGCCTAATGAGATCCTCAAACATAGATATAATTCAGTACTGCCGGACGTAATTCCAAGCGCTCATCATTGTGTCAAGGGGTCAGTGATGGTGACCGTGACATCACGCAGTCACCCCACCGCAGCCGGCGACTGCAGCGGTGCTTCGGGAATGCTTTAGCCCCCCAGCCGCCTTTGGGGAGCGTGCCGCTTCCGGCAGTCAATTCGCTTCTCGCTTTCCCTCCCGCCCTCCCGTGCCCCTTTCGGCTTCTGTGATGTATCGTTTTGTGTCACTTTGGTGGTTCTACAATGCATCCATTGGAGTGTGTCGTATCTTTTTGGTTTTTCTACTATGCAGCTACTTGGTCATACTCTTCAACCTTCGACTCCAATAAAAATTGTGTCATCAGGCATTACTGAGCAGTCAGCCCTGTGCGAGCGTATCCATTACATCTCTATCGGGAACAATAATGGAACACGCAATGGAGGTTTCTGGGACATGATCCACACCAAACAAAGAAATTTGCACGACGCGCGGTTTCCAAAACAGAAAAATTGCCATGGTTTTGATATTAAGCGCACAGGTAGACTTGCTCTAAGCATGCTGTGTCGATTGGGGGCCGGAAGTAAATATAGTACTTTTTGTTAGCACACTAATGGTGGCATGTGGGCGAAGGGGATGCGAGCATGACGGGAGGCTCGGTATTGTGCTTCCACGACGGTGGAGAATGCTTTAAAGGCGAAGCTGATAGTAGGGGACCGGGTGATGGCAAGAGAAGCGACAGTAGGGGCGGAGGAACCGGGATTGTCAGTGCTGGCGTTGAACCTTATCAAGATACTGACGTCTTCATGCAGGTTGCAAGCTATCGGTGATGGGGACGTCAGAGACATGAACGCCAGGGTATCTTGCAAGATCGCGGCACATTCGGATGTGTGTGTGATGCTTGCCAATATAAACTCTAAGATTCGCAATATCATGCATATATTCTCGTTGTCATGCGTCGAAATCCGAGAGAAGTCCGCCTGATCGCAATTTTCCAGTGCCACAACTGCGTAGGAGACCTGTGAAAGACATTGCACCGTAGTGTCAGTAATTGTACCGTTGCCGCGATATAAGGCCAGCGCTTGGTGCAAGAAGACGGGGACTGGCCGAAGCTTTCCTTCGAAGACTGGTACTTTTACTTCTGCATCCTTTCTGTCGTAAATCATGTTTGTCGCTGCTGTAGCAATTGTAGGCCGTTAGATTACGACCGGTGGTAATCAATGAGTAGAAACTCGACGCTTTTCAAAGTAAAGAAGATGCAAGTTGCTTCTACCGTCCTAATATCTGGATATAGCTCGGGAATAGTATGAGCTCTTCTGCGACATTAGCAGAATGGTAGTTCAACCTTATACCAAGTAACAAGATTTCGACTTTCGAAACGTCGATCCTCTTGGGTCCAGTACTCACTACCATACGTATTTCGGAAATCCATATACGTCGAAACCTTTTGAAGTGAGGTACTTCCTACCGGTTCCGTCCATGAGCTGAAGTCGTAATTGGGATCAGTGAGGAACCCATCAGGGGATGGGTTGGATTTCACAACCCCGGTGAGCCCAGATCCGCCGGCGAAGCTGTTTGGCAACCACGCCCCCCCGACCTCGCGAACAGCTAATACGAGCCCTGTTACACCTCCACCGCCATTCCGAACGCGGAAGAACAAATCTGAGCATGTCCCAGTATAAGTCCAGCTTGATGATGTGAAATAGTTTGCACTCGCGGGTCCAAGACTGGTCTGACCACAAACCCAGGGCTGTGCGTCATCGTCTCCCATTGCTGTGACTTCGATGTCAATAAGTTTATCGCAAACATTGAAGCATGAACATCCAGCTCCTGTGACGCAAGGGATGGAACCGTCACAAGCTCCGCCCAGTGGAATTTCGCTAAGTGGAGAGGAAGACAGAGAAGCACTTGCCGAAGGCGACGCAGATGGAGAGCTTGATGGTGCGGGAGAAACCGATGGTCTCAAGTTAACACAGGTGGCTTGATCCGCGGGCTGGCATGAGACGGTTTGTCCGACAACAAGTTGAGCGCTGTCGGATTTGCGGTACATATCGCGATTGGAAGAACAATCCGAAACATCGCACATTTCGCTTCCAGAACCTACCCAGAGTGAAAGAACGTCGGCATGCACATCGCATTTTACGGGCTGTCAGTATCAACAATCGGGCAACCTTCATCTGCATCATAGCGATATCGATAAGAAAATGAATCACGTACAGTCGCAAACATATCCCGCGCTACAGGAGTACACCTCACATTGCAATGAAGCACCAGTGCCGCTCGCGTAACGGAGACATGCATTGCCAGCAGGTTTTAGAGCGCACTGACATTCCGTCGATGAAAAGACACATTGAGCTTGGGCCGTGGCCAAGCTCAAGAAAAGAGCTCCGTATAGTACCACGTGGAGATATCCACACGGCATGATGAATAGAGCGGTGACAGACTCGTCGGCTTGAGGTGAATGCCGCGTACGAACGTTGAAGGACGAATGTTGCTCACACACACCTCTTTGTATAGCAGAAACGTGATGCTTATCAGACGAGAAGAGCAGCGAATATGTTACACAAGTGCTGGTAAAAGAGTGGTGCAAGTAGCTGCCTGCTTGCTTTATATAGCGCATGAGTACCCACTCCGTATTCAATTCCCAATTTATCTTCTCTTTCATGTCAAGGCATTCCGACTTTCGAAGAACCGTCTAATTCTTGCGCGGCTCATTACGATCGAGGCCTGTCTGATTAGCACAACATTCATGTCGTGCGAGTGACAACTAGCTAAACTTTATCCTCTGTGCTGGCATTTTGGGAGCGGATGCAACGCAAAATACATCCTATACGTGAGGCAATTGTTTTCTCGGTTGCAATTTCCCCAAATCTCTAAATGGTTGTCTATGTATTGTAATTTGGTTTACAAAGGGCTGGTCTTAACAACACAATTCTTCATATACTCCTTTGCACAGAGCATCCATGCATTGTTCGAATCAGAGCACGTAGTGTTGATACATTCTTCTACAGCTTTTTTAAAAAATTACTCATTGGGGTTGGATGTTCTCTTGGGTGATGTAGTAGTGCAAAGCCAGAAGAAATTAGATGATTGCGTTCAATCAACTTTGCGTGCAAGGATCTTGTGACACTACACAGTATTGCTGCAAACCGACATTTCGATCTACATACAGGGGGTCCCACGATATAGTGCCATACCAGCACAAACCTCTGTATGTGGCACTATTGCGGGGTTGGCACTATACAAAGAGAGCCAAAATACGACCTTTTAAAGATTCAGGAAGCATTTCGCGACGGTTATCATTCGACAGTCGCACCGCGGGAAGGCGTTAGGCTACTGCGACCAGAGTCAGATTACTGCAATTTCATGCATAGACTTGCCATCAGGCACTGCTTTTGATGACGCAAAAGGGCCAAGCTGTCGCGTCAGCTGTGAAAATGGATCTTCATCTGCTGATGAGCGTTGGACAAAACCAAACAAAAGCTATCAAAGAAGATGAAACACAAATTGTAGAGTCTGGGTTCATTAGAGACGCAAGACAGTAAATGCCTCACAAACTACATTTCCAGGTGACTGAATTCATCTGTACTACCACGCACTCCCATCCCGAGACAGTCCGGTGAGGTTTTGCTAACGAATACAATGATTGGTATCCTTCTACTACTGTACCTCCACCTCTTCAGGGATTACGAGAACAGTGACCGATTCCTCATTAAAATACCACTCATCATCGCGGACGGACACGGATTTCGGCAGTGGAAACTGATCATTTAGAGCATCCTCATAAGGCTACATTCGTTCCCACATCTCAATCTCCTCCCTTATCCTTAGTCGCTCGCTCCCCCTCTTTGCGGTACCTCTTCCTCCATTCTTAGTGTCCTCCCTCCTGCTGCCCTCATAGTCGCAGTGTTGCTTCTAAACGTGATGGTTCTAGTTCTGCATTCAATATTCAGAAAATCATGTTTATTGCTTGCAATGGGAGGCTATTGGATTACAGCCCCTGATAACTGTTGCGCAGAGAAGCAGAAGACGCGGGACCAGGCAAAGAAGCCTGTTGTTCGCGGTATCCACCATGTTGAAGCAGTTCAGTGAGAGTACTACGACCTGTACCGCTGCACTAGCAGAATGGCAGTTCAACCTTGTACCAAGTGGCGGGATAGCCAGTTGGATGCTGTGCATCATCGTTCGTCCAATAATCACTGCCATACGTGTCGTGGAAGGTGACGTACTTATTATGATTTTGGATCCGGGTACTTAATACAGGTGCATTCCATGAGCTGAAATCGTAGTTAGGATCAGTAAGGAACCCATCGTTAATACCCACGTCATTCTTCACGATTCCTGTGATTCCAGGTGCAGAGAAGACATTTGGAATCCACGACCCGCCGACCTCGCGAACAGCAAACACGAGTCCTGTTGCACCTCCATCCTGATTTTTGACCCGGAAGAACAAGTCTGTGCATGTCCCAGTGTAAGTCCAAGTTCCTTCTGTGAAGTAATTATTGGACTTGTCCCCAAGGCGAGTCATGCCACAAGCCCAGGGCTGTGCGTTATCGTCTCCAAATGCCTTGATTTCGATGTCAATGAGTAACGCGCAAACATTGAAACACGAACAACCCGCTCCTGCGACGCATGGGATAGAACCATCACATGCTGAGCCCAGTGGAATCTCAGTAAGTGGAGCTGGAGACGGAGTTGCCGCTACCGCGCTGCTACTGGATGGTGTAGGCGACGCTGACGGGGCACTTGATGGTGCGGCCGACACTGATGGGGAACTTGGTGGCGCGGGCGCCGGTAGGGAATTTGATGGTGTGGGCGAAACTGCTGCTCTCAAGTTAACGCAAGTAACTTGGTCCGCGAGCTGGCATGACACCGTTTGCCCGATGGTGAGCGGGGTGTTGTCGGTTTTGCGGTACACATCTCGAACGAGGGTGCAATCTGAAACATCGCAAATCGAATTCCCGGAACCTGATGAAATTGAGAGAGAAAAACAAGGCGAGCAGAGGCTTCAAGTGTTAGTAGATCATAGGTAATAATGGTAATTGCCGGGAAAGTCAAATTAGAGCGCGAACGCACAGTCACAGACGTAACCGCTGCTACAGGGATAGACTTCACATTGAAGGGCGCTACCAGACCCGCTAGAGTAGCGGAGGCAGGCATTACCGGCTGGCTCAAGGGCACAATCACACTCTGTTGAAGAGTAGAGACACTGGGCTGCGGCCAAGTTCAAGAGGAGAGGTCCGAAAACAGCTGCGACGAGGTAGCTGGAAGGCATGATGCTTTACAGGGAAGAGAAGTGTGCTTTTGGGTGCGCTGAAGTCTGCGTCTAATGCTTGCTTGGTGTAGAGGGGTGATCCGTCTTTCGTTAAGAGGGATCCAGTCCGCCGTTTTATATGGAACGGCAATCCAGCCTTTTAATTATCTGTTCCTGTTCAAACCATCTCAAAAGAGAATTATGCTGTGTTCAATTGCAACACTTTCCTCTGCGTATACAGGGCTCGCGTAGGTCGTTGCTGCGTGACCACGGGAAATGCGCTCAAGAATATTGGTTTCAAGATGGATATGACTTGATACTCGTTCAAAGCGTTCAAAAAAGGAGTTTGATAGTTGCCTACTTTGGACATGAGAGGCAATCGAGATGCGACCATTTGAATTCGTGAAGGATTACTTCATGCTCCCGTAGGACCAGGAGTGCGACATATTCTAAAAGTATTGATTGGACAAATATGAAGGCAGTGTTTCTTCTTCAGATATATGTATATTCGAAGCATTCCTTTTTTTTGTATTCACGAAAGTTGCTATAGTTCTGTTGTGACTGACTGTACATTCAAGTCTTCTTTTAAAATGGAAGACTAATTTATTGGCGGAATGCCCTCATCGTTTGAAATAAAAATCGAAAATAGTCAGCCCCACAAAGGTCGCATGAATTAATATTTCGAAGTGGTCACATTAAATAGTTTCCTTGAACGACAAAGAGCGACAAAGATCCATTCGAAGTATTACTTTTCTCATTTCTTTGCCCCTAGGCTGCGTATGACTACAAGGTTTCTCTCTCGAGGAGCGTGAAAATAACAAGAGACGGGACCGTCTCTGAGACCGTCTCTGTGACCCATCATCGGGAAGGAACACAGCAGGATAAAATGCTTTGTCGACGACACAAGTCAAATGATTTAGAATTGTTTTCGGGACTGCAGAGGACATTTATCGGCTCCGCAGCCTGTCACTGATGTCCTTGTCCGAAAAAGACATGTATACAAGATAGCAAAGCAAGCTATTCTTTTTGAGTTCTTGGCAATTGTCCGAGCACTTTATGTTAATTGAGTGTCTGCTCGTTCGACTAAAATTGTTCCCCAGCGTCTTGATCTGTACATGCACCCATTATGCCAATTTCATAATTTTGCGCTCCGCATATTACCTTTTGTTGCTATGTTGATCTGCCATCAGGGCGAGAGTGAACGAGGCCTTTTGAATGTAGGACAAGAAGTGTCTAGACAGACCTGCGGTGTTCAGATAATCGAGACGTTCAGGAGTGACTGTGGTGCAATTAAAAATGCTCCTCTGGAGAAGAGAAGCAAATTTTTACACTAGTGAGCACAAACGACCTTCCGGTCATCTACTGACCCTGATGTGTCACGAATAGAAACCCCACCACGTCATAAAGACACCATACCGTAGGGTTCCATGCAAAGCATTTCCAGCTGGGCATTGACGAGAGGATACGAAGGGACGAGAGCCCCGTCGAATGTTGTGATGTTGGCTCTGCTATTGTAAGGAACATTTAGATTGTTCCTTACAATAGCAGAGCCAACATTGCTTTTTCACCGAAACGACGCCTCCCCTGCAGAAATTTTTGAAACGGTATAGAAATGTGTAGAAGATGCATGTCATATATGCGTGACTGCGCCGTTTATTCGTAAATTATCCTACACTGTCGAGATAGAGCTCAAGATGAAAATTTGATAGTTTGAGCACAAACGGGAGAAGAGAAAAGAATACAGCGAAACAGGGCAAAGCAAGTGTTTTGATGAACAAGAGCCCTCCTATGTAAACGGTGATACAGCAGGATACAAGTATCGGGTTGCTTGCGGAACACGACGGCAGCATAATCCGAGCAGTATTGGAGGCTGAGATTTGATGTGGTCTTATCGCTACCGTGCATTGGATATCTTCCTCCTTGCGATGGCAGTAATTTGAGCAAGACGTGTACATTACATTTTTAGCCATTGCTCGGTAACCCGCAGAGACCGAGAAGGCAAGACATATGGCTCGTTGCCATGACTTGAGGGTCAAGCACCGGTGCAAACTTCCACTGCGCTTGAAGGCGAAGTGTCAAATCACAAATTTCCACCACAACTATCGATGGATCTGGGTGTATCAAAGTATACAGTCCGAGAAGAACACGACAGCTCAAATTTCTGATGAATTGAATCCCTTCGAATACAGAGTGCCTCCATCTCTGATTGCGCATCTCAAGAGCCCCGTTCGAAAGTGAGCCCTGCTATGAACTACGCACTCTAGCGCAGAAAGTTACTGTGAGTAAGGAGTGGCGCGCTGGGGAGCCGCAGAAAAAGATCTGCAGCCGACCCGGCTGGATTGTACAAAAAGAAACATCCAATACATGCTCCTCAGCAGCTTAGATGTCTGGCATCATGTGCTCAGACATCAAGAGCACTCCACTCCTTCATTGGCTGCCGGTCCGCCACGTCTCCGGCGACACAACTTTCTTTCCCCGAAAGAAGACGGTGACTGCGACGTCAGCCGTCAACGGGTGCACTGATTCGGGCGGAACGATTATCATATCCCACATGCATTCCTTACGGGCTTCTGTACGTGTCAGAATCCCGCTATGAAAACTGGTCTTGCAACTGGCAAACTCCCTCGCATCGTAGCTTTCTAAGCTGTGTTAATCATCTACAGCAGCACTAACGTGAGTCATCCGACAGGTTAATTACATGACACCAATACTGTACAGTATCATTAAAAAACATGTGTTACATTCCGAGATCTCCAGAACTGAAAGGCACGCATTGTATCACCCCTGGAGTGAGACAAGTTAGGTAACTGTTGCGAAATAATTAGTTCGTCCTCCGGTGACACATTCTGTCTCACCTAACAGCTTGCCCTTGCAAAGGCTGTATTGAACATACAGTATATATACCTCCGGGAATAGTAAAATGGAGGTTTAAACTTGGTAACGACTGGAAGGACTGTCATTTGAGAATAATCGTACTCTTGCGTCAGAAAGTCCAGCTCTGCGTATTTTGGAAACCGACCTACGCCAGAATCAGTGGAAGTTGATGCTTGCAACAATTGCCGACTATGCAATCGTAGATGGGATCGACGGGGAGCATCTCGTCGATATGTACGTTGTGGTGCATAGTACAATTGAATCAATCTCCGTCGGCGAAGGCCTTTAGCGACCAAGCCGCATCGGTCTCGCAATCAGCGCGCACCGTAGGTCAGTTTCATCTCTGCCAGGGTTGCAGACGCAAAAGGACAATTCTGTGCCTGTCCCGAAGTAATTCCAGGTTCATGACGTTTCGAAAAAGGAAGAGTCCGATTCAAGACGGCTTCTAGTCCATTATCAGGGATGCGAAGTATCTTCTAGAAGTGGTTTGGATTTCGATGTCGGTAAGTACCTCGTAAAAATATTGAAACATAAACAATCAGTACCGTTGACGCAAGGGAAAGTAAGGTACAGTTCCACCGACGACGATCGCAGTGAATCATTATCCACTGTCCGGTGCACATTAAGAGTAGCCGTGAAATCTGAACATCGCATGCGTCAGCTCCTGAACCTGCTGATTACGAAGAAAATAAGGACAAGCACTGCAGTGTCTCGGAGGTGCATAATTCAGGGAATCGAGCCTTTTCTGGTTGCTGCGATGTAAAGTAGTGCAAGATTATTCGGAGTCAAGGCTTCCTTTGAATATGCAGACAACGCATCGTAGTATTGCTCCCGAACCGCTGGAACTTTGAGTTACAGCTTGGTTTAAGAGTGCTCTGGCGTTCTGTCGAGGAGTAGAATCACTGCCAACTGAAAGAGAGCACCACCCAAGAGGGTCACATGGAAAGAACTGAATGGATGGGTTGCAGTGAAAGAGGAAGACGGAACACGAGATGGCGATACTGAATGTAGTAAAAGAAGCATTTAGCAACAGCTGCGTGGAGATACTTTAAGATCTATGATATGAGACTGATTTTGTACCGGGACTTGTGGGCACGTATGCATATCTTTAAATATATGTCATAGCGGTAAGACGGATCAGACTTCCCTTTACTGACTACCGTAAAGGCTACATGGTGGTACCTTCGAAGTTACCGACTACGATGTGGGTCCGAGGGAAAGGAGTGTTGAAAGGCTTTTTGATGGTGGACGAGGAAGGCGCAAACAGGCGTTTAATACACGTGTACATGCGGTGGGGGGATTACAGCAACAGAATCTTACAGAAGAAAACGTGGGGAGGTGTACCGATTGGGAGTCCTTACAGAGCGATCTGCTGGGTGATGAATTGTGGCTGAACCGCAAATGAAAACGATCGATGGCCTGCGTTTTGAGCTCCCGCTCATCATCCAGGGTATGGCATGTGAGCCATCCGCTCCCTGTATCTCATACTCTTTCTTTTGCTCGTTCTCCTTGCTCGCCGCAGCCGACATCGCACCCCACCATCGCTCTCCTCTTTAACGACCACCGCCCCCCTTATTTTTCCGCTTGCACGCATCGTCCGCCCCCACTGCACTTTGCACCAGATCCCGCGAGACTTCCATTCCCAAACCCTTCCCCTCAGCCATGGTGCTGGCACCCGCTTTCGCCGCATCGGCGGCCTCATTTCACGGCCTATCCCTGACATCACCCCGTCACACGCTTCTCCCCTTCCGGCAAGCGGCGCGGCCCGCGGCACCCGCCCTGACATGCATGACAGCTCAGCAGCCGCTGTCGCGTCGCTCTTTCATTGTCGCGGGGGCTGCCGCGGCCGCTGCGCTGTCGGTCGCCAACGCTCCCGCCTTTGCGTTTGGCGGGCGCTCAACCATGAGCGGCGACTACAAGGCCGACGCAGCCCAGGTGCTTACTGACATGCGCGCTGCGTGCGACCTTGGCCGCGGAGCGCCGGGTATGGCCGAGACGGTCGGCAAGACGCGGAAGGAGATGAATGATTTTGTCGCCTTGTACCGCCGCAATGACAAGGTTTCCGGAAGCACCAGCTTTTCCACATTGTACACGGCCATCAACACCCTCAGCGGACACTATGCAAGTTATGGAAGCGCGTATCCCGTGCCGGAGAAAAGGAAGAAGAGACTCACACAACAGTTTTCAGAAATCGATCGCGCCTTGAACCGCGGACGATAAACGCTCGCTCTGACTGAGCAACCCGGACACTGACAACTGGTAGCGATCGGTACTGCTTGTTGTTGGCTTGCTTGGTGAAACAAAATTAATAAATTGATTGTAGATCGCGAATGGCGCATCGTCGTCTTGTTCTTCCTCCCCCAAAATGAATCATGATGTAGTTAACAGTTGTGTTAAAGCAACGACAGACAGATTGAGCACTACTCTCCACTCCTACTGTGCTCCTTGGTGCAGCCCCCTTCTCGTGCGCTTACTTTTGCAAATCGCGCGCGTTCCTGACCTCATTTTTGTCGAATAAAACTCGGTCTTGTATTCTACAGTACTTCCATTCTCTTATCAAAACGCGGGGTCCCACCCCAGCTACTATGGCTTTCGTTTCTTCGCCAGGGAATCTTCTAAATCGATAGCAGGGTCAAGATCAATATCGAGATTTTCCCTCCCCTTCATCGCATGCTTGTGTGCATAACGCTTGACCAACTCATAAGACGTAAACGTGAGCATACAGGCAGGCACAGTTCTCATCAAATTGGTGGCAAAGCCGCGGTACAAGCCCTTTGCGCCATCCTTCCTGATTATGTCTCTAATCAAGCTGGCCATTCTTGCCGGCTCTGTCCCCGTGGCAGCGACGGTGCGATCGACCTGTATCTGGGTGCGCAAGACCTCGTGCGGATAAAACACGGCGGATGCGGCGATCTTGGACAGCGAGGAGGCGATGAGGACGTGCGCGGCCTTGAGATCCTCATACTTGCCGCCGGAAAGCGAGCTCTTGAGATGCTCATACAGCGGAAACTGAATGGCGACATGGCCCAGCCCCAGCAGTGTCGGTGTGAGCCCCTTGTACAAGCCGGAAACGCCTTCCTCGGCGATGATCTTGCGCAGGCCGTGTGGCACGGAGCGGTATCTGCGATGCGCAGGGGCCGACGTCATGTCGACCTGCAGGCGGGACTTGAGCGTCCAGAAGGGGGCGGTAGTAACTGCGGTGATCGCGCCTGCTGACAGAGCGGCGAAGACATGCACAAACGGGGTCGAGCGTGCGCCGCGCGGCGTATACGTGCGTTTGAATGTCTCATACGAGTACCAGTAGATGGCCCAGTTGGGCACGAAGGCGGACAGGCTTGCGCTCAAGCCGCGGTAGTAGCTGCTCAAGCCCTCCTGGCGCAGCATGCACCTGAGGGCGTGGAACAGGCCGCGGTAGTTGGTTGGCGGGACCGCGGCCGAGCCCTGGACCTGCAGGCGGGTTTTGACGACGTCCAGCGGCGAGAGGACGAGGGTGTTGACGAGGCCCGCGAGCGCGCCGGCGCCGAACTGTGTGAGCTGGGTGAAGGCGTCGCCGTTGGCCTCGCGCGCGGGCACGTCGAGGCCGGGGCGCGGCTTCGACGCGGCCGTCATGGCGAGCGGGCGGCGCGGGCTCAAGGCTGCGCGCGCGCGCGCGGGAATCATCGGTTGGGAGACGCGGCGACCAGCGGGGGGGCGATACAGGGGATCGCGAAGAGGGTGATGCCGGAATCAGTTGGCGGGGGCGGCGACGAGCTCTGCGAATGGAGACTGGGTGCGAAAGAAAGGTGTTTGGAGGACTTTGATATCTCGGCAGAGATGCTGGCCTACGGATGCGGTACAAGTGGACCAGTGCGAGCCTCCCAGCGATGAAGGCTGGTGTATTTTACAGAAAGCACAGTTCCGGCGGAGAGATATGGAGCCTGGCGCGAGATGGGGCTGTGCCTTCGTTTACAGGACCTCTGCTCTTTGCTGGCCTTCACTATGCAGTTCCCCATGTACAACTAACATCCTACTCCTTGACGGCGACGATGCGGACGCTTCCATCGTCCCCGCCGACGGCCATTAAGAAGCACTCCGCGGCCCCGGCCACTTGCACTGCACCCTCCGTCGCGAAAGCGGCGCAACTAACCGCGGCCCCTTCCATCACCTTGACGGCCTCAACCTCGACCACGGCCTCCCTCCGCCTCGTCCTCTCCTTCCCGGCGGGCAGCTGCACCACGCGTACCGCACCCCCGACTCCGTCGAACACGACGTACCGGCCGTCAGCGCTTACGCTGCCGCCCAGCCGCACGCCACCCGCTTCCCCCTTCTTCCCCGCGACGCGCACGCGCTCCACCACCGCGGCCTCCACCCCACCACCCAGCATTGTCACACGCCCTTCGCTCCCGCTCACCACCATGCGCCCCCGCCCCGCGTCCACCGCCAGCCCCGCGACGCCGCCTTGTTTGCCGCCCCGCCGCCGCCGCCGCACGTCCACCCGCGTCGACACGCCTAGCCCGGGCGCCGGCTTCATCTCGTCGTCACTGCCTTCCCTCTCGGCCTGCACGTCACTTCCCAGCCCCCCGACGCCGGCCACCAGTTTGCCCACGCCGAGCACATGCACCACGCCGTCATACGTGCCCACGAAGGCGGCATCCCCCTGCGGCCCAAACTCGGCCGCGGTCACCACGGCGCCCACGTCCTCCTCCGCGACGCACGCATGATCCGCGGGCTTCCACACGCGGACCACGCCGTCGCAGCCGCCACTCATGACAAAGTTTTCATCTGTCGGGTGGAAGGCGACGGCCGTGACAATCTCCGGGTGCACGAAGCGTCTCAGGCACAGGGCCGTATCCACATGCCATAGGCGCACGCAGCGGTCCATAGAAGCCGTGAGCAGGAAGTCCGAGCGCGAGAAGGCCATGGCCAGCACGTCGCCCGCGTGCCCCGTCAGGGTGCGAATCGGGCTGGCGCGCACCGCGCCGCCCTTGCCGCGCAGCACGTAGAACACGCGTACCGCGCCCTGCCGCGCGCCCGTGGCCACATACTGCCCCGACCCGCTCCACGCGACCGACAGCACCTTTGTCTCGTGTGCCGCCACCGTCTGTACCACGCCGGCGCGCGCTACCGCGCTCCTCGCCCGCGCGCGCCGCGACGCAGACCCCGCCATGCACGCCGGCCGCGCCGCCGCCGAGTCCGTCGTCCGGACCTGAAGCTCTCTTCTCGTCGACCGGGCAGCCTGCGCGCCTCCTCTGCACGCCCTCGTTCGTTTCCGCACTCTCACCTCCCGCCAAGCCACCCACTGGCACCCCCGCCCCCCTCCCTATATGGACGCACACGCCGGCACGCGCGCTCGGGGGCGCAGCTCGGTTCGGTAACGTGCCACGCGGCCACGTGGCGGTCGCGCGCTGCCCCATCTCGACCGCCGGTCAGGGTTTTTTTTTTTCCATCTTACTCGGATGGCCGGCCCGGCGCACGCGCCTTACGGAAGCGCGCTGTTGGAGGCGCATGGTCAGCGTCTGTCCGGGTCTACGGCCGATGTCCCGCGCCTTCTCCTGGCCTGCCCCCCGCCCCTCCCCCTC
>NW_005178676.1:36924-92033 GCF_000350225.1 Chondrus crispus | reverse complement strand
CAAGATCAAACCGATACCTGCGACCCACGTAGATGGAGGAGGCGACGCGCCCCCCCCCCCCCCCCCCCCCGGGTCCGAGTCCCTGGTCCCTGCCCGCGCGCCCCCTCCCGCCACGCCCGCCGCGCACCTGCCTGACGCCCTCGCATTCCCGCGTTTACACCAGCGAACGGCCCCCCGCGTCGCCGCGCATCCGGTGTGATATTGCACAGAAATACGCGGGTGAGGTAGGAAAAATAAAGATAATTTAATGTTCGTTAACCCTTCTACCGAGTTGATGTCTCGCAATGGTGGGAGCTCTTGTGATGAAGCCACTTCACCAGCGGGACGTTGAACATTACTCTGTCTAAAGTTTATCTCCTTCCTCCTCTCCCGCTGTTCGAGAGAGGGCCTTGAATATAAGGGCAGAGAAAAACAAGCAGGTGCACCTACCTTGCAGTAATGGACTGAAGTGCATACTGTACGCTGATTGCCAATTTCTATATCCAGCCGTGCCACAGCCCTCGCTCCACTCGCTGCGATCCACCCCACCCCGCGCCCCGAAATCGCCGCCCATTCCGCTCTCCGCGCGTCCCACGTGTCCACGCTGCCACCAAGCCCTCCAAAATCTCCCCCCCCCCCCCAAAACATCTCCGCGCCCCCGTGCGTCCCCTGGCACTCTGCCTCTCCCCGGACGCCGCCCTTCCCCCTCTTCCCGCCTTCTCCATGTCTCTGCCCCTCTTCGTCCCCGCCCCCCTCCCACGCGCGAAGACGCGCCGGCGGCAGCGCGTGCCCACGTGTGCGCGCCACGCGCCGTCGCCGGAGCCGCGCCCGGACGGGCGCGACCCGTACCCAGCCTTCCTTCCGCAGACTATCGAGCACGCGCTGCTGCGCGCGCAGGGCTGCGTAGTTAATCACCTGCGCGCGTCAGACGACGATCCGCACACCGACCCGCCGCATGTGCTCATGCGCGTCGAGCTGCCCATGGGAAGGTCGCGCCGCTTCTGGTACCGCATGTCCCCGCCCGCCATGGCCGTGCGCGAGTCCTCCGTGCTCGCGCTCCACTTTGCGCAGATTTTTAAGGGCTTGCGCCTCGTTATTGCTATGGCAGAAGGCGCAGAGCCCGCGCAGAAGGTCGACTGGGCCGCCGTCGTTGACTTGAGTGACGCATCCCGAGTCGTGCGGGACGCGGAAGTTGTTGTTGTGGTTGGCGCTGGCGCTGGGAGGAGGCGGGAGGTGGATCAGGTTTTGGAAGCAAGCCGCTTGGCGAGGGCCGTAGTGTTGTTTAATTGCTTGATGGATGCGCCGATTGAGGACAGGTGGGAGCGCGCGGAGGACGTGTATGTGTGTCGCGCGATGGATAAGTGCGCCGTGCTGCGGGAAGGGGCCGGCGCGCCATGGTCTGTTTTTGTGGAAATTGCTGTGTTTGAGTATGAGTGGGTCGGCGATCGGAGGGAGGAGGCCGGCTGGGTCCCGGCGCAAGGGAACGTGGAAAGGTATGTAGCGAGTAGGGGGGCGAGTAAGAAAGTGAAGGGTTACTGGAGTACGGCATTTTCGGGATGCGAGGGAGGCTTTTGGCCGTTTATGACTATAGCTATGACGGAAACTTTGCCGATTGATGGTAGGGCTATGGAGGAGGAAAGGCAGGAGAAGGCCGAGAAAAAGAACAAGAAGGCGGGGAGGCCGTTCGGTTTCTTCTGAAAGAGAAGGGCGTGGCTTGTTAGCATTTTGTCCTACCTTTACCTTTGCATGGGTTAGCCCTAGTAGTAACATTCGGTACATTTGGATTTGTCGAGGTAAAGTGGTGGGTAGTGTTCGCCGCCACGCTTTGGCTGGCTCTCCAGTACGAGACCGATCGGATGCGAGGTGCTTCGGTAGCGTAGTAGCCCCCAGTCTTCGCCCCGTCTACACACACGGCAGGAACAAAAAGTGCCGTGTGGTCAACTCGAAACGGGCTGCTGCGATAAAGACTCACATATGCACACACGAACCGACTATCGTGTAACGACAGGAGACGTGTCAGCAAGTAATCCTGACAAATTCCACGACGTTTTCCGGGTCACTTGACACGCGAAAGCGCGACTGCTTGAGCGGATGCGCCTCGTAGCATAGCATGCGGTCATTGTCTGCCGTGAGCGAGGGCGTGCACACGTAAAAGATGGCGCACAGCGTCTGCGGCACCCACTGCACATGCATGTCGCGCGAGTGGCGGGCCACAGCCGGCCACGGGCCGACGGTGATGCCTGCGCGTTTCTCTTCGACGAAGAAGTCGCGCTTGTCCTGCGCCGCGTGCGACCCCGCAGGCTTCTCGGCGGTGGCGGCGGCGGTTTTGTACACGTGTAGTGAGGCGCGGCCGCGAAGGTTCTTCGTAATGAAGGCGCCGCCGTGGTACGACTCGAAGATCTGGAGCTTTGTGTCCGGGGTGACGATGAAGAAGCCCATGGAGAAGGAGTCATCGCCGGCGATGCAGTAGTTGGACGGGCGGTTGACGGCGGCGAGGAAGGCGGGCTCCAGGCCGAGCTCGATGGCGCTGATGTCGTCGACGAGGTCCAGGAGTGCCTGCGGGGGCGTGGGGACGGCGGGGCGGGCGGACGGCGACGGCGGGGAATCGTTCGCGCGCGCAAGGGCGTGGCGCATGGTGGCGCCGAACGAGCGGGCCTCGCTGTACAGACGCCATAGGGCCGAGCGCGGCGAGATGAACGCGTGCGGGTGCGGCGGCTCCATGACGACCTTGGTGCACGGGGACAGGGTGGCCGGGGCGAGCGGGAGGGCGGAGGCGGGGTGCTTGGGCGGCGGCGGGGCGGCGTCCAGCGCGAGCGAGGAGGTGGCGGCGGCGCGGCGGAACTTGCGGACGGTGTCCAGAGATGCGAGGTGGGCCTCCGTCTGCAGAATGAGGTTGCGCACGGTGTTGGAGAGGAAGAAGGGGGTGATGAGGACTGTGCGCAGGTAGATGTTGCGCATATTGGTTCCGGTCTTTTTGTCGTGCTTCTTGAGGATCTTGCGGAAGCCAGTGTAGTTGACCGTGGAGAAGTTCTCCAGCAGGACCAGTTCGCCGTGGAAGTTGATGAGGCGCTGGCGCAGGCGGTTGACCTCTGTGCGGGTCGGGCGGGCCGGAACTAGATACTCGGCGACCTTCTCAGACAACTGGCGGTGCTCGATGATGTAGTCCTCCTGCTTGTCCAGAAAGAAGTCATTGACCTTGTCGACCTCATGGCGAAATGTAGAAAAGAAGCGGCTGTGTGCTGTCTCCGCATGCCGCACGGCGTACAGGTTGCTCTTATTCCTCACGAGCTCGGTGGCGGCGCCAAACGGACGATCGCCCGCACGATCGCCCGCACCAGCACCGAGCGGCCGTCTCTCTGGGTCCGAATTGGGGTCGCGCGAGTCGGCGTCCTTGCTCCCCTCCCCCCCTTTGAGCGGATGTATGCACTCCTTGAGGTCCTTGTACGACATGAACATGGGGCGCCATTCCTCGTAGCTATTATCGACGGTAGCGCGGAGCTTCTTGCCGAACTTCATGGCACCCGTCTTCTTTCCCGCGGCTCCCTGGGCAAGAGCACTGTCCCGCGCACTCCCTTTTCTATACGCGCACACACGCATGCTCAGCGCATGCTCTGCGCACGCCCCGGGGCGCTTGCCCCGCTGGGCCCTCCGTACCCGCAGATTCGGAATCTCGCCCACGTGCGCGTGCCCCATTGGGCGCATCCCCGCGCAACCTCGCCATACAGCCAATCACTGCGCGCCCGAATAACGGCGCTCCCTTCGTCCCCGCCCCCACGCGCCCCCTGTTGTGCGCCCGCTCACGTCAATTCCACCCGGCGTGCCTTTTTACACGTCGCAACGCCTTTTACCTCTCTCTGTAAGCCAGTGCTCTGACAGTTTGCCCTTCTAAATACCTTTTGTACACCTGTACGATTCGTACACACGTGTACGGTATGTACGCCGTGAGTCCTCGACGCGTAGAAACTCACCTCCAATCATTGCACCGAGCACCATCCGCCGCATCCGCCCCCTGAACGAGAGTAAAAGCATTTCCAATAATTTTTTCAACCAATACATTCATGCCAAGTTTCAGGGTGCTCGGGTGCTGGCACGGCAAACTCTTCGTTAGGAACGGCCCTCAGGACCGTTCCTAACGAAGAGTTCGCAAACTGCGGCCAATCTGCGGCTGACCGCCCGCACCGGCTCCACCGGCACAAGCTCCCCCTTCATGTCCGCTCGCTCCCCTAGTCTTTTCCCCGCCCCCCTCCCCCGCCCACACCCAGCAATGTAGCTCCCTCCCCCCGCTTCCCCACTTTCCCGATCCCCCCCCCCGCACCCCGCCGCCATGAGAATGCGCGCCGCGCCGTACGCCTCGACGCCGCCCGCCCCGCCGCCGCCCTCGCGCGCCCTCCTCCTCCTGTTCCTCTCCCTCATCACCATCGGCTCACACTACGGCAAGCACAGCCTGTCCAGCCTGGGCCCGGAGATCATGGCCGCGCTAGATCTGCGGCGCGTGGAGTTCGGCATTCTCTTCTCCTCGCAGGAGCTGCCGGGCATCGTGCTGCCGGTGGCGGGCGGGCTAGCGCTTACCTACGTGCCGCACGCCGCGGCGGCCGTCGCCCTCTCTGCCTGCGTGCTCATCTCCACCGCGCTCTGCGCCGTCGCGCTGCATAACCAGTCGTACGCCGCGCTCTTCGCCGGCCGTTTCCTGTTCGGCCTGTGCGACGGCGCGCTCACCACGCTGCAGGGCGCGCTGGTCGCGCACTGGTTCCGCCACCGCATCGGCACCAGCTTCGGCCTCACGCTCCTCGTCAGCAGGCTTTCCTCCTTCACCGGCCTGGCACTCCCGGCCTTCCTCTCGAGCCGCATCGGCCTCCGCGCCTCCATGTGGTTCTCCGTCGTGATGTGCTTGCCCGGCTTCCTCGCCACCATCGCGTATGCAGTCTGCGTGCCCCGCATTGCCGCACCCGCCGACCTTGCATACACCCCCGCCGACGACGCCCAGGGCGCCCGCCTGCTGCCTCCCGACGACGGCCCCGCCGCGGACTCTGTTGGCCCCCCACGTATGCTTGCCGTCCTGCGCTCGCTGTCGCCCTCCTTCTGGCTCATCTCCTACCTGTGGGTGGCGGTGGCGGGCGCAGTGTTCTCCATGCTGCACTTTGCTGCAGACGCGTTCTCCGCTCACTTAGGCTTGTCCTTTGTTCAATCCGGGCTACTCTCGGGCTCGCTGGTGCTCTTCGCGGGGCTAGCGTCGCCGGCGGTCGGAGTGGCGCAAGACCGGTTCGGGCGGCGGAGCCTGCTACTGGGCGTGAGCTGCGGCGCGATCGGGCTCGGCATCCTGCTGTGCGCGTCCGGCGTGAGTCGCGAGAGCGGGCGCGCGGCCGTGGCTAGCGGCCTGTTTCTTGTCGCGACCGGCCTCGGCATCGCGCCCGTGACGCTGCTCTCCAGCCTCGCGCTATGCGTTGAGGACGTGGCGACTCCCGCGGCACTTGGGCTGTACAAGGGCGTCGAGAACGCCGCGCTTGCCGTGCTGCACGTCGTGACGGGGGCGCTCAGGGACGCCTCGGGGGAGTACGTGCAGAGCTTTGGCGTGCTTGCCGCCCTCGCCGCCAGCGGCGTGCTCGCTGCGGCGGCGCTTAGTCGCGTCGCCCCACGGCTTAAGGTGCCGGCCGCGGAGGCGCGGCTCGGGCACGGGGAAGTGGCCGGCGAGGAAGAGGGAGGCGGCGTGTGAAGGGAGGGCAAGGGAGTACTGTAGACTCACTCCCTTCCCGCGATAAGTTCGAAATCAATACTCTGTAGGTGCAGCGTCTTTGAAAAATATATCGACATTTTGGTAGAGAAACAGTGCGTGCACTACGGTACAGGAGGAGCACTGCTTTGTTCTTGTACCCAAGGGTACAGTATGATACGCAGAGTTGAATGAAGGTAAAGTGCGGAACGGAGACTACTGTATGCATAAAGTGATTTACAGTAGCAGCTGCCATCAATAGGTTGTGTGGATGGAAATATTGAGTGGCGACGACTATCAAGGGGTCCAACTATGAAGGGGTTCCCAACTATCGAAATGAAACAATTTATTTAGAGACGCCTCGGTGTCCTAAGTACGGTAATAAGTCCATTTGGACTATTACTGTTGTGGCAAGGGAGTGCTGTACGTCTACAATGTAGACGTTCACAGTGATTGCATTATACATGTAGACTCTACAATCACTGTGAACACTTTTGTCCACTACAGTATCAAGGGGTCCAACTGCATGTATAAACTTTATACAGTAATTAAAGTTGTGTGACACAACTTTAATTACAGTATACGGGCACGTATACAACGTGTGCCTGTTTCTGCGGCACAACCAACACCCGATGCTCGCCCTTAACAGGCTGGTTTTTGCTTTGCCTTGCCCGGTTTTGCCAGGAATACTTTTAAATTCTTAACAAATACCGTATGCTTCTTAAGCCCTTGCTTTTCTTAAACACATAAATTAAAACTTAGGAGCCACTCACAGCACGCCAAATCACTTCTTTGGGCAAAGCAAAGCAAACCGCAGCAAAACGGGGCATGTTAAGACACACCCTGTGGGTGTGTCTTAACATGCCCCGTTTTGCACATCGGTCCACACCATATTTCCTTGGCGAATGCAATGACAATGCACGAAGCTGCAGCGACTTGCTCGTTAATTCAGGTAGGGAGCCCCGAAAAGATGCATTTAAAACAAAACTGGGAGGTTTTTTTTTTGTGTGTGTTCGAAGTGGTGCTACAGTATTTCGAAGATATCTTGCGTATCAGGATGAAGGCAGCCTCCACATGTGAGACGGTGGTGCGCAGTGCTGTTGATATCAGCAAATATATTGCTGACAATTGGAATATTGACATCAATAATGTAGTACAGCACCATAATTTCTCAGCATCGAATGCCATTCGTTGTTGAGAAAATTATGATACTACTGTACCTTGAAAGGTACATACTGTATGTAGTGTATTGAAGTGCCGTAATTTTTTTTCAAAAAGTGAGGTTCTATTCTTCTTCACACCCACTGGATGGCCGAGTACGGTACCTCTCTGTATCCAAGATATTGCACAACTCTCCAACCATATATATAAATTCCCCCGGTTCCCCCAACCGTAACATTAGCCCCTGAAAAACGTACACCGCATCCACGCCATTCCCGCCCCGCATCCTTTTCGCCAATGCAATCTCGCCCTTTCGCCTCGCATCACCCTCCCCATCCCACAACCCCCCACCCTCCTCCACGCCTCCTCCCACAATGCCCCGCACCACCCTCCCCGCATCCTCTACGCTCCCGGTCCTCCCCCTCCCCCTCAAAGCCGCGGCCCCCGCGCAGCCCCCCTCCCCTCCACCCTCGCTGCCCTCCCTCCCTCTCGACGTGCTTCTCAAAATCGTGATGCACGTGCACGACGACGCCGCGCACCACACGCAGGCGCTCGCGCAGACCTGCCGCCGCCTCGCCTCTGTGGTGCGCAGCGTGGGCCCGTACGGCGACACCGCGCTACCGATCCACCTGTCGCGTCGCGTGCGGCGCGAGGCCGCGCGCGGCGTGCACCTGCGCGCCGCGCGCCGCGGCCAGGAGCTCACGCTGACGAAGACGGCGGCCGCCGGCGACGCGTTTGTCATCTTCGACCGGTGCGTGTCCGGCACGTCGGCGTTCTGGCGCTTCCGCATCGACCGCATGCAAGGCAACCGCATCGACGTCGGCGTCGCCACACCGTACGCGTTCCGCTTCGCCACGGTCGAGAGACGGTCGTCGTGGAGCTTCGACTGCTTTGGAAGGGTGTCGCTCGCGGGGGAGCGGCGCGCGTACGGGAGGCAGATGCGCGAGGGGGATGTGGTGGGCGTGCTGTATGACGCGGCGAGGAGGCGCCTCTCGTTTCTGGACAACGGGGTGTGTATGGGCGAGGTGGACGTCCGCGGCGTGGGCGAGGGCAGGGTGCACTTGCTGCCGTTCGTGTACTTGCCGTATCAAGAGGGCGAGGCCGTGACGCTTGTCGAGGGTGGGGCTGCGATGAGCGTGGCGGCCGTGTGCGCGGGGGCCGAGGCGTGGCGGAGGCCGATGGGGTTGGCGTACGATGGGTGCGTGATTGTGCAGACGTGGGAGCCCCAGGTGTGGTACGCAATCCCGGTCGAGGAGGTCAAGACGCTGGAGGGGCTGTGGGACGAGGTGGAGAGGAGACATGGGATGAGCAGCGAGCTGTTCGAGCTGATTTATGAGGGCAGGCGGCTGCCGAAGCGCGAGGGTGTGTCGTTGGCGGACGTGGGCATCCGCATCGATGAGCGGACGGGGAGTAATCGGGCGGACGTACTGCTGTCCGTGCCGCATACCGTTTCGTGAGGGACGGAGCGCAGGGCAGTAAGGATGAGTACGGTACAAGTATGTAGGGGTGAGGGGCGCGGAGGACGAGGGTGAGGCGCTGCTGTGGAGACGCTACTATGTGGAAGAGCTACTGTGGAGGCGCGGGACATGAAAGGCGGGACGTAGTGTTCAGTGAACAGCTCGACTCACCATTGAGTGCAGATTTATTGCAGAGGGCCATAAGCAAACACGTGTGTTCGTGCCAGAAGGGATGTGTATGGTTGTATGCATGGCGTGGCAGTGTGACGAGGCGAATGTTGGGGCAAAGGCAATTGGGTTCCCAGTCACTGACGGAGCTGAAGCGAGGCGGCCGCATTGTTTGTCCCGCGATGCGCTGGAAGCAGGACTTGGGGCGCGTCTTGTACAGTGAGTACAGAACGGCACTGTACGGCGCGTTGCCGTAATGTAATGAAGTGCGCGCCAGCTGGATGCACGCCGGCTGGGCGCACTAATAATCGCCGTATTTCCCCACAGATCGCTGCACACGTGTACCATGTTGAGCGCCGCTCCTGGAAATTCGGCCACCGCCGCACCAAATACGTCGCTTCCTCTTCTCCCGACCCAACCACTGCCATATCGTCTCTGCCGTCACGCATCATCGCCCGCCCTGCCGGCGACCTCACCACCTCCATCCATACCACCCGCCATCAAATATCTCGCGTCCTCCCCAAACCCCTCAGCCGCTCCCAACACGTGTCCCCTCTGCCCCCTCTACTGCGCCCTTGTCCTTATCCCACTGCCTCCGCACCACCTCCCTTCCTGCGCAGGCATCGCAGCACCCCCCCCTCCCCACCCCGCCCTCCCCCCCCGAACCTCCCCGTTGCAAGCAACCCTCGCCATGTCCTCCCCCCGCGACCGCAAGCGCCAGCGCTCGCCCGGGCCCTCATCCGAGGACGAAGGCCACCGCCTGCGCCCGTCGCAAGCCGAGCGCAAGCGCGAGCTGGAGCGCAACCGCCGCAACCTCGTCAACGTCCGCTTCGCCGAGCTAGAGGCCAAGCTGCACCTGATGACCCCGCGCCCGGACGCCTCGGGCCGCCTCGTCCTCCCGGCCGACCCGCCCGTGCCGCCGCCGCGCGGCAAGCGCATCGACAAGGAGGCCGTCCTCAAGGAGGCCGCCCACCGCCTCGCCGCCCAGAGCAAGGATCTCGCCTCGCTCGGCGACCGCGTCTCCGCCATCAACAAGGAGATCGACAACCTCCGCGCCGAAAAGGTCGAGCTGCGCGCGGACAAGGCCTACCTCCGCACCGAGCTCGACACCGTCCGCGAGGAGGTCAAGCGCCTCCGCACCGACAACATCATGCTCTGGCAGGCCCTCAAGAAGGCTAGCTCGCTCAAGGACTCGTTTGCCCCCGACGTCGCTAAGATCCCCGCAGAGCTCTTCCTGCGCCGCGCCATCCCAGACGGCCTGGCCTCTGCCCTGAGTCAGCCCGTCCCGCACGCGTCCGCCGCCCCCGCCATCCCGCCGCGCCCCGCACAGCCCATGTCCACACCCATGCAGCGCCATCGTCACCACCAGCAGCAAATACACAACGCCTTGTCATCCCAGACACCGAGCCACCAGAGCTCCCCCAACGCCCAAGCCCACCAGTCCGCCATCGCCACAGACTCGTTTTTGGTCCTGCAGACCCCGGAGGAGCTGTCCGAGTTTTTCCACATGCCGCAAGGCATGCAGCCGTTCGGCGTCGCTTCCAGGGTCGACGAGAAGGGTGGTTTGAGGAATAGCCCCAACTTGACCGCCATGGGAGGCGCCTCCCCGCCGCAGAGCATGCCTATGGCCCATCAGACCATCAGAAACGCCGATGCAAACTCCACAAAGGATGACCCAGAAGAGAACGATTTATTCTCAGATGTTGCCCCGTGTGTGTGAAGGGGGTGGCCTGGGACGTCGCTTGTTTGTTAGTAAAGTGAGGACGAGAAGAAGATCAGGGGGTCGGGGGAGAGCGGTGAGAGGTGTCTGGGCTTCGGGAGGATGGTGATGTGAGCTTGAGTTTGGACCGTGGAAGGGCTTGCCGTCATCGAACATACGTTTCCACTCCCACCAGTTTGTTTCCGCATTTGTTCACGTGAAGATGCCCGGATCGGCACACAGGGCTGGAGTACCAAGAGCTCTATCTTTCTATCCCGGCCATGTTGCCGTCGCTGCTGCCAAGAGATCTGGCGTCAACATGCGGTGGGAAGCAACTCGTGCCGATTTGGTAGGCTTCTGAAGCCATCGCGTTGGCTTGGGTTTGCCTATCGTGAATTTGCCTGCACCATTTTTTAACGCAAGGGGTATCATGTATTTGTGGTACGACTTTTTCGGCCCTGTATGAACAGAGCAGCGTTTAGCAGAATATCGCAGACGGGATCGCGGCACTCCCGGAAGTCCCGCCTTTGTTCGCCTCTCAATTTTGGATGAGGTATCCGAAGTATCAAGGTGCGGATATGAATGAATGACACACACCCCACACCGACATCATGTGCAAACACCATGAAGGCCGTCTTGATCACGTTACATCGCTCGTGTTTCCGAGATAGTACTCACTGTGGTGCTTGATTGCAAATTCTAGGTTGGAAACTGCCTGTTGAAAACGCACCTCTGGATGCACTCTCTGCGATTGTGTGCGTTTGGACACTGTGTGTGCAGGATATTGACGGCCGGACAACTCGCTGACCATGGGCTGTAAAACCGTGGTACGCTGCATCAACCGTTCACTCAAGAAACAATGGTGTACTTTTGCGTGAGTTTGCTTGTATTTCCATTGTAGCAAGTGTCATGTAGTTTAAAACCGCAGTAATAGTCCGTAAGAACTCCTTTTACTGGAGATGAAAGGGGCACAGAAGAATGAAATGTCCAACAATATCAACACCTATCATGCACTAGGCGTTAGGCGCTCCCCATGGACGGTTTCATGTGACCGCTATCAATACCGTCTCAGCTCGCAGAATGTCGAAGAGCATGCTACTGTACCAGGGAGTCACATGCCAGGAAGGCGGCTGGGGCTGACTATCACCCTATATCTCAACAGCCATGGTTGCTACTTTTCAAACGCGAGTGTTGTGTGTGAGCGGTACTCTCCCGCGATTCACCTGTTTTACGACTGCGTTTTTGAGCACTGAGAAATGTAAAGTTGGATTTGTCCAAAGCGCCTCCCACATGTTCATTTCGTCGTGAGATTTATATGCACTACCATAGATATTCCGGGAGACATATGTCCTTCTGATCGTTGAATAGCATTACCTACACTTCAGAAAGGAGAGCGAGAAGCCTAGCTAGCGCGAAGAGTTTACTATTTGTACCCAATTTCGGCTTCTTGGACTGAGCCCCTTCGGGGATCGCCGCCTCTTAAGAACAGCTTCCAAAATGGACGTATTGTAGTTCAAGACTCTTTCGTAATCTTCAACCAGCGGTGCAAACTCGGCATGTGATTCGAGGCGAAGCCAAGAATCGTCGCACCCGATTCTGTTTGCAAAGTCTGTGAGCATGTCAGCCAGAGTTTCGACTGCGGAATCAAAAACATCATTTTCCACCGAAATAACGTTGTCGGTGGACATATCATCTGCGCCGGGTGCAGATTCTTCAAGTTTTCGTTGTAGTTCTACGAGCTCCTTCTCGCCAGGTTTTGTAAACGTGCCACGTCCACCAGCAGAGATCTGTCTGTTGCTTTGATCACTGTTCTCATGTGGTAGAGATAAGTGGTGCAACGCATTAGATACTTTTGCAAGTCGTTTTTCTTGCGCCTTGACCGCTACGTTGAAACTCTGAATCCGAAGTCGCTGCTCCAGACAACGGACAGCGCAAAAGCGCTCCAGTTCAAGAACACTTTCCTGTTGCCGTAGGGTTTCCGACAATGCAATCTCCTGTATTTGGTTCCAAAGTGTCTCCTGCGCTTCATCTTCAAGTTCTTTTGCCCGCGCCTTTATTGCCAGAGATCCGCGGTGCCGCAGGTCCTTGATAAGAGAATGTACAGATCCCAATGGCATCTCAGTATATGCGGCTTTGTTCATATTGATGTAGATAAGTATAGCATTCGCCCGAGCAAGGCGTGCTTCCTCGATAAACTGATTTGACTTGATGGCGGCGTACGAACGGACGAGGGATGATGTCTCTGTTTCGTGTGAGCTTCGGTGCTCATCATGTACTTTGTCTTGCACAGTTTGCTGTGCGTAAGAACGCAGTTCCTCAGAAAACTCCTCTTCCTTTCGTATATACGCGGCCACACCCGCCTCCGCGCCCATGAAAAGGGATTCGGTCGGTGTGAAAGCGGCCAATTCGTCTGCCAGCTGCTCTGTCGATTGCTCTTCGCCCAAACGATTCCTTCGGAGTGGAGGTGTATGAGGAGAAAGCGCACCCCTGGGTCGTGCTCGTTTGTGAGAGAGCGCTTCCTCTAAAACTTCTTTCTGTTTCTTCAACATACTCAACCGCTCTCGAGCAGCTTCCAGGCGGGACTGACGTTGATGGTGGACGTCTGGGTATTGTGTTGTACCGTTCATGAGAGGGCGAGATGCCATGTACAGCTGTTCATCAGGTAACTGTGGAGTATTCTTACTAAATTTTTCAAAAGTGGTAGCTTCAGCTTCTGTTAGAACACACTCTGGTGTGAACGAGGTCTGAATGGCGTTAAGGAATGGACGTGCTTCTGGATATGAGGTCAACCATTCATAATTCTGAGATTGAGCCTGGTTGAACCCGAGCGCAACTAATGCGTCGGAGAACGTTGCATATGTGACATTTGACTTTTGTAGCGGTGAAAAGGCGCGTGGAGAGGTGTTGGACCGAGGCCTCATGTTTAGTGAGGAGAGCAGGATATCTCGGTACCAGAAGATGGGGGACCTTGCGTGTTGTCTCGTCGGATGGGTACGCTGAACGTGATCACATCTGCGCGGAATAAACGCAGGACGCTCTTTGACTTGATAGCAAAATCGAAGTTGGTTCTGATGGGGATGGCCTGGAGGCGCGTTAGCTTGCGAAGGACCGCTAACGAAGGACTTGCAACAATTTCATACGGGGGGCAGTCTATCTCAATTATTTTGAATTTAAAGAATTTGGCGGGAAACCCATGCCAGTTGCACTGCTTTGTTATTCCGCAAACGGTGTGGTCAGCTTGTCTACATGTCTACTTCTCAAAACGAGAGTTCTATGAGCAAGGCATGACCGCATGCAAAGGTTTCTATTGACCTCAATAACGCCTTTATTTAGTCAGCTACGGTCAAGAACGCGCTCCGAAGCAGCTCATTGACTAGAAACATGATTAGTGGTAGTCACTAGCAAGGCACACATGCTCCGAAAAGGAATTCCAACATCCAACGTAGTCTTGATTCATGAATTTTTTTCACTTCCAAATCTCCTCTGCTGCTGCTGAAGACGGCAATCACATCTCGTTTTAGAGGCACAGCTGAGGCAGTTGGGACTTGTTTTTCTTGAACTGCTTAGTCTTCGACCTTGTAAGAACAGAGGGTTTTGGAAGATCCGCTCTCAAACTTGGAAGCAATATCATGGCGCTCGTAAGGGGAAAAACTTTAGTCTTTTCAAAGCCGTTTTTCGTCTTGTGTAGACGTAAATGTTTATGCGGATGAAACGTGTAAGTACTGGATAGCAAGGATGGCCAAGTTGGTTGGCATTACACGATGCGTATGATTAAGATGAGATAGACTCCCAAATTGGATCTCGGATCCCTATGATCGTATCTACCGCCGCCTTCGCACATGGCGGGAAAGTTGCCAGGACCCCGGCCCAACATTCCGTATTTGAGGGGCGAGAGGCGGCCTACCAGGCGGGACAGTTTGGTATGCCTCTCTCTTTTCCCAAAGAGAGTCCCCAGAACTTCTGGCGGAAGGCGGATTTTCTAGTGCGGTCAAAAAGGAAGTGACCAGGTGCAAACGCTTCAGCTCCCGTTGGTACAAGCATGACTACGTTCGCTGCAAGCCTCAATCTCGTTGAGGAGCTCTTGCGTAAGGGAAAAGAAGTCTCTAAGGGTACGTCCCTGTCTGAAGCGGAGATCGACCCGAAATGGATGCATTCTTATGGTGTGATTGCCCGCCGCTGCAGGAATGACAAGGACTTCGACTTTACCAGGTATCCGTATGAACAAAATCCCAGTGTCTCTGCGTTTTGCGGTGGCTTTTTCGAACATCGGGAGTGTCCGATTCGTAAGGCTATGGAAAAGCATAACAGTATGGGCCCGGTATTTGAATACGAGGCCAATTACACTAGTGCAACCGGCTACTGGATGGCTTTCAGTGAAGCAGCGATGGTACTCCAGAACGACGCCATCCCGAAAAAAAGGGGACGACAAGGCCCTGCTCTACGACTTTTGGTCGCAGATGGCCGTCAGATACGGTCTTCGAATTGCCGGTCTCCGCTGTGAATTTTACCGAATGGTACCTCGGGACCCTACCTATGCCAAACTCGTTATGCCTTCGCTTGAACAGAGAAACGAGCTACCAGCTGCGGACGATCTCGTAGAACCGATGGAGAAGCTGGAAACACACATTTGCAGTCAATTGATGAAGGCAGTCGCCACCTTAAACGCCAGAAACGCACGAAGCGTGCCGGAAAGAGGGGCGCTGCCAAGGGCCAGTAGTCGCCATAGTATTTGGACGCTCTCTTTGGCTCGAAACGCATCTTCGTGTTGATAAATGGCGCCGCCTCGTAGTTTTTATGCCGAGCAGTCCAGTACGAGATATTCGATCCGCCAGCATCCCCATTTGTACGTGGAAAGGGGGAAGAATTGGGAATAATTCCGCAGTCAGAAGAAGACAAAGGCTTTGCATGCCAGGGTTTGGCGGAAAGATGTCGTTCAGGGATATATCGAGAGATAAGTCAGCAGCACGCATCCCGAGCAATGGTGAATGGAGCCATAATTTCTTCAGCTTTTACAGTCTGGCAAGACACTGGAGACGGAGAAAAAGGACGCTTCGTCGTTAATTTGTCCAAGCAGTCACAGCATTTGGCAAAGGGTTCTGTTCGGATGGAGTCCCTGTCCCAGTTTGGAATGGAAGTTCAGAGGGGAGACCATTTCGTCTCAATGGACTTTTTACAAGGGGTACAGACATTTTCGCTTGGCCTCAGCAATGAGGGATTGGTTTATTTCCGGTAGGAAGACCGATACTACCAGTGCATTGCTTTACCCTTCGGTTGGGGGCGTTCCCCGTTGTGGTTCACCCAGTTTGTCGCGCCTTTCGCTCGCGAGATGCGATCCCGTGGATACCGTGTCCTGGCATATGTACACGATTTTTTGATCGCTCCATCACCTTTTGGGGTCGTCGCAACATCACAGCATTACCGAGACGCTGTCCCGGTTATTTCGACGCTCCTGGGGGCCCTTGGTCTTCGGCGGCACCCGAAGAAGGGCGATTGGAAAGGTTCCCCAAACATCGAGCATCTGGGTGTTCAGATAGACAGCGTGACAATGCGCTTTCTTATCGCTCCCCGAAAGCTGATGAAAGTACAGTTGCTTGCACGACAAATTCTGAAAGTCGTTCGCTACAGGAGGCGATGGGTCTCTGTCAAGAGAGTGGCTCACTTTTGCGGTATCTGCGTTTCGTTGATGATCGCAATGCCGTGGGCACGCTTTTCCACGGGGTCTCTTTACTGGGATATGTCCAGCACACGGCAACGGGATGCGAGTGGCCGTTGCCGGCTCACGCATCAGAGCATTCGAGACCTGATCAAATGAAAGCAACTCACTTGTCAAGAACTATCTGGGCGTCCGATGGTTCCCCACGCCGATCGCTGCCGTACCACTGCAAAGGCGCTAAATGCAGGAACAATAATATTCAGTGTTCCAGGGATTTGATTTTTGCGAATTGATATATATATATACATAACAGCAATGCAACCAGTCATGTTAGCTGAAATGTTTCGTAAAAGTTATTAAACGTAAAAACAAAAAGTAGCAGGATCGCTCATGTTTGTGAAACGTCTTTCCCATGCTATTATAGACATCACAATATTTCTAAAGTGATAGGCTGGATCACTGGAGCGGGTCACGAATGGACGGAAACGATACACATGCCTCCGCACCCCCCTTCTCCCTCACTTGCGATTATTAAGGCTGTCATCTACGAGGTATTAGGCAAGCCGTTGCGAAGTGCGCACTATGCTTTTGTTGTGGCAATAAAAGCATTTCGGGACCTACCTGAATTTCTTCAGCGCAGGGAGCAGTTCCATGCTTTTATTGTCGCAGCCATAGAGATGCATTCGGTCAATCACGCATCAGGTTTGTGCTTCGACCAAGGTATTGTAGAACCAGAACTTCTTTCCTCAGTTTCGTCACGATAGTTAAGCGCGTGTCGCTCTCAAGCATCAAGTCTCAAACATGAGCTTTCGGAAGAAAATCGAGATCCGCAGTTGGTGCTAAAACCAATTCGGAAGATTCTCGTCGCTGCTGGACCTGCAGCCAAACATCTCCCGCGGGGGGCCTCTTGCTGATGGATTCGTACATGTGACAGCAGCAATCGATGTGTTGCGGACGACGAGGCAATTACTGAAGTGCGAATATCGGTTGGATAAGATGATGGGTGCCTTTATTGAGGCAGTAAGATAACTATCAAGGCAGCACTTCAATGAGAAGGAATGGCCTATCTGTTTAAAGTGGTAAAGTGTATCGACGTTCTTATCCGAAAGCATTCCGAACGATTCAAAGGGGGAACCCAGAAATGGAAAGGCCTTATCTGGAGGTTTTACCACAGGCTCTTGCGTGATAATCTAAGAACGAGTTTCGCTAAACAATTTCCTCATGTCGTGATATGGACACTCTCAGCCATACCGCTCGGCTGGCAGAGTGCTGTGCGGACTTGTGGTCTTTCGATGGAAACGCATTCTCAAGCTTGAGCAGCTCTTGTCTCTCTCATCCGCAGGTTTTCAAGCAGTATTAGTGCTCATAGATGGAATGGATTCTTATCTAAGGACGCAAGTGGCAGACCGGCACAGAATTCATGCTTGACATCATTGCCACGATGGAAGACTATTTCTCAGAATATCAAGGATTCTTGCTGCCGTATCACTTTGAGCATCTTCCTATTGACAGCCTCAAGCGCGTATTTGTGTGGTATATCGCCCCGTGGCGCTCTGACAACGACGATTGTGAGTGGGCTACGGTCTTTGAGTGTGGTGTTGAGTGGGGCCGCGGTTGTGGCCCAAATAGACGATGAGTGAATTCATGTACCAAACAAAGCAACTACCACCTACACGGGATGTTTGGGGATGTCTGATGCTTTTCGTGAAGCGCGAAATGTCATCGTCAGAGCCTTGCGTCCCCAATGTGTATGGCGGTGTGTTTTGTCTGGGCAAGTGATCTTCCACTTTGCCGAAGCGATCTGGGAGAGCAGGGAAGATGCCAACCTCGTCGTACTTCTTGAGGCTGTGAGCCTTACGCTTTCACCGGGAGACAGGCCACCAGACTGCGGCGACGTCGGGAGCAGCGGGCGCAGCACCGACAGCACGATCGAACACACCACGGACACCAGTCCAGCGCACACTACGGACATCAGCTGCAGCGGCGCCGCGGGCACCATCGGCGGCATTGCGCTGGGGGAAGGAGGTGGGAGGGAGGGAGTGCGGCCCGCCTTCCGTAGACGCAATGTGGTATGGGTAAGCGGGTGGAAATGCGGGGGCCGATACGGGGCCATACTTTATAATCTTGCCTTTCTACTTCGGCATCCGGGGAATCGGACAGCCGCTCTGACACACCCATAGTTCGACTCCCTCAGAAGCTGTACCACCAATTTTTTTCAATTTTCATTGAATCCTTCCACTTCATGATGAAGGAGATGTTCAAAATCAAATCCGTCATCAGAGTGATCTTCCCAATCATCATCATTTTCAGCTATTGCATGAACCCCGATCCTGTCATGACGATCAAGGGCGTTTCCGGCATTGTATCTATTTCGGTTCTCCTGGGTGAGTACAAGCAGAGCTGATTAAATTGCGCTGGAGACATTCTCAAGATGTAAGCACCCAATATATCTTTCTGCTTCGAATGCCCCGGGATGAAGTCCCTTACCTTTAACCGAATCGTGGTGCTCCCTTGCTGCGACTCATCGCTTTGTTCGCGTTCACTCAGATCTTCATCATTTATCTGACCCTGGGATAACTGCCCTTTGCGACCGTTCGGCGCACCTCCACTTTCCTCTAGCTCACCACAAAACTGTATGCTCTCATCCTCTTCCTCAAAAAGTTTATCCTCATTCTTTCGATCGTTTCTATGGTAATGTCCAACACGTCCAACACCTTTCCCCTTTTCTTGTTGCAGGCATATCTCGTTCTCCCCTGCCAACGTCGAAGGCATATCGATATGGCGATTGCCATTTTTAATGTCACGGACGAACCATCTAAAAGGCAAAGCAGTCCAATAAACTGCTCGTAACGACCCAGGGTGGCTCTCAAGGAACTTTTTAATTCCTCTCCCTTGCGTTAGGGCCACGAAAAAGTTAACAGCAACACGTGCAAGATTGATTGTACGGTACATCTGCTTGCGTTCCGCAGGCTTAAACCTTCTCTTTTGTATCCCGTTCTTCAGCATGCCATCACCCACGATCACATGGTAATCGACCAGAACGTCAAGTTCCAGTCGAGATGACATCATTTCTTGCAGAGCCTGCAAGTTTAACACATTTGCATCAGGGGCTTCTGATGTCACCGCAGATGACACATGGTCACGAAAATTGAACGGGTGCTCCGGATACTTGAAGGTCAAACGAGGCTGCCCGAACTCCTGCTGTATTCCTCTACTCGCCTCCCATGGTCTAAGCGCAAACCCCAGATCTTGGAAGAAGCGTTTCCTAGCCGCCACACGTGACTCTCAAAAAGTCCGTAGACATTGAGTATACAGTGTGCGCAATGTCCAGGCTTTCACGTCCCTTTTTCGTGTCTACACCCTTCTTATCAGGCTTTGCTTTAGTCTCCACTAACTGTCGGGTTTTCTTTAACGCATGTCTTCCAATGTACTTAGAATCCAGCCAGTACGGGGCTTTTCGCAAAGGCAACATAACATTGGATAAGCCTGGCCCATGTTCCACTCGTGCGAGGGATCTTTCATGACCGTCTGATGGAAGGCTTGTTTTCAACGATCTTCGAGACTCGTTTTCACACATGCAATCCCTCTGCACCTGCTTTCCGCCCTCAGCGAATTATGTTCGGACGAATCGAGATTTGAAATCACAATGCACGCGAGCGGGGCCTGACTTAAAGTCTTTTTCTGTGGCTTGTTTTTGATGCCCGTAGAGAAATGCTGCCATTCCAAGGTGGATATGGGCAAGGGTTGACCCCATCGAGCACGCGTACTCCATGAAATAGCAAGAAGAATCTGCCATAACCTGCGACATGAGAGAAATACGAAAACGTTTTCCACTTGCGACTTCAGAGTTGGGTTTTCCATATCGACGATGTCTTTGAACGTCCATTTCGAAGACGTGCTTGCAGTTCGCTTTGAGTTGACTTTCAATAAAGTGTTGGTTCTTGCACCAATATCTGCGTTATGATTGTTAGGGCGTTTTTGACACTTTCGAGATCTCTCTGAACACCCTTCATGCTTCCTTCTATCGTATCAAGGCGAGAAAGTACTGACTTTTGCATGTTATCCAGAAAGATGCAAAACGAGCTCAATGCTCCGCCTGTGTTGGGTCTGGCAGATACTGCTCGAATCTCACTAAGGCTTGGCCGTACCGTACTTTCACTTTGATTGCCCGAGAAGCGCACTTTTGGCGCTGCCACGTCTCCTGAGTTCCTACAAGCAAGCTCATCAGGGCATTCGTCCCTTTCGTTTCTCTCTTGATTCCTGACGTGTTCCTTTCGTGGTAAATTGGCTCTTGCCGAGCCCCTCTGTCGCCTGAATCCCGCACTTTCGAGATCAGAACGCCGATGAGATTGGCTTCTCGAACGGGGACGTTCCTGAGCAAGTACATTCCTCTTCTCTGCTTCTTCGGTTGGAGGTGGCTGCGTTTCCATGTCCGAGAGTCTCGTGACGGGTGGAATGCCGGGCTCGTCATTTTCTCCATCCGGAGAGTTACCATCACGGGGAAATATGGTTTTGAGAAAGTTTTTGTTTCCCCTTCTCTTGATGTGCCGGTTCTGCGCTCCGACAACGGTTGATGGGCTCTTTCGGTTAATCAACCGCCTGCACGATGGCTGATCAGAATATGGAGGCTGCATGACGAAAGGCAGGGTGTAGTTCAGGGACAAGTACTATTCCACCCTGTCATTATGTAATGACAGCGTGGAATAGTGCCGGAAAAGGTAACCAGCAAAATTTGTCAGGCTTCTCGTCGTTCGTGACACAAAAATGCGGTGCGGCGTTTCTCGAGATTTACACGTGTTTTCGATATCGAACATTTCAGGTTCATCTCCCTCGATCCAATACTTTTCATATATCCGCGGCTTCAGTGATGTCCAAATGGATAGTTGTGATGCACCGAATCAGAGCTCGCCGTCTTCTGGTAGGAAAAGACCTCGCCCGCGCCCGAGAAGAGATAGGCGTCGACGCAATAACAGGTTCGACTGGGAGGAGGCGTATGTGGGTGTGTCTGCGGAGGGCCCTTACCATTCTTTTGCTCCAACTTCTGTGAAGAGGAGGCTGTTTTATAATAGTGATCCGGAACCGTCTCATCAGGGTTCATTTGATGAACTCCCCACCCAGGATCCGCATAGCGGATGTGAGGTAAAAGTATCGGAAGACCAATTGACCAAGCATATACATATATCTGATGAGGGCCTGGAAGTTGATTTTCGAGGGGAAGATAGCTTTCTATCTCAGACGCGTAGTGAAACTGAAGATTCCGAAGATTCTTAGGAGATTTTGGCAGAAGAACTACGCGCATCGAGGTATGCACAGGATTACAGCCGGCGCTCGCAGCCAAAGTCTATAAATACTTGGCAGAAGCTCATCGCCATACTGGCGACGTCTGGCACTAACCGGTTGACAGTTGCCCAGTACTCCTTCTTTCGGAACACTGTTAACTGGGTTATTGAGCAGTATGCTCCACACGAGAGCTTGTTGTCGTCATTTTCTACAGTACAGAGAACTCTACTTCCCAACCTTCATACAAAAACTTTCCCACGGTCGGACAAGCACCTCTTTCCAGTGGCTTTGCAGAAGGCTGGTGCGAAGCGCACTACACATGAGGGCAGTATACCAAATTCTGAAGTAGAAGTAATACTTCCAAGCACTTGGGCCGTGCAGGATGTTTCGTTTAAGTCTACATGGGACCTCATGCGATCTGGGTGCCTGAGCGACAGCGCTAGTGGTTTGAGTAATCGGGTTTTTTCCAGCGCTTCGAGCGCTTCCATGGTTTGCAATAGAAAGACATTTCTCGACAAGCCCCATCATGCTGTTTTCTCCCAATCTACTGACGCAGGTCTCGCAGCTTGTTTTCTTTCTCGAGAAGAAACGGTCAGCATTGTTCTTGAAAGTGAACCGATACCTAAGGAGTGGGCTGGAATTGGCACAACGGAACTGCAAGAGTATGTGCAAAGTATATCGACCACCCGATGCAGCAATTCAGAGTTTCATTTGACGGCTGTTCTAGGGGAAACGAAGCTTTCAACAACAGAAATGATTCCTTCACTGCACTCAGAAAATTGCATTGATAGAGCAGGAGACATACTGACCACTCTATCCGTCAGCGAAAGCACTCTTTATGAATGTTTGCTCATTCATAGAGTCGGCGGTTACTGCAGATCAGGCAATATGGTGGAGCTCGCATGGGTCCCTAATTTGGCACCCTTGGATTGCAACAGAGATGTCCCCCACGCTGAAGCATTCGTACAACCAGTGACAGATATTTTTTGTCGAAGGTGAGAAACTGAGTCAACCTACAGAGTAAAATCTCGACCTAGGTTGTTCTTGCAGAGAGTCCGAGGGACTTTTACTTGAAAACGGTTTGCGTTACTTGGTTTACAGAGTACTTCTTTATTCCGACGGTTTTTCGCAATACAAGGATGCTCAAGGTTCTGCAGGTGGTGTTTACATGCTACCTCTTAACCTTCTTCCGCAATACAGGACATCACGTAAAGCCGTTCGGCTTTTGAGTCTCTCACCGCCGGGCGTTAGTACTAGGCAGGCGCTTCAGATTGTATGTGATGACATCGCCGGGTCAGGAACAACCGAGATAGACACATTGGACGGAGATGAAGTCCCTATTACGGTTTTTGTTCAAGCTGTGGCTTACATTGGTGACTTTCTCGAGATTGCGCACATATCTGATTTATTGGGTCACAACGCAGACTCTGCATGTCATTATGCTTTTTTCGCAAGCAAAAACTGGATCCATATCGCTCTGCTCATGGATATACGACAGAACTCAATAGTACGGATACATCCAGTTTTAGATCGGAGCCTCGTATGAAAGCTATACGTGAATCAAAAGGCACTGACAAAGATAGGAACCGTCTTCTCAACCATCTAGGCATGGAACCAACGTCTTCTCGTATGACATGTCATAGTCCCCTTCGTATGCTTAACGAAATGTTTAGTGATGCCAGATCAAGCCAGTAAGTGCCATTTGCGACGTGTGGGCACCCCATTTTCGAGGCGTCCTTCGATCCTTATCGCTCCGTGCTGGTTGCACCAGACCACCTGCTCTCCAGGACCGCTATCGACATCCTAAACACATGATTTCTGATGCTCCCTTCAAGGTAACAAAGAGTTCAAATCGATGCCAGAATATGTGACGGGCTTCGGAGGAATTCCTTGATCACGCAGAGAAAAATATTTGACGTTAAAAACAAGAAGCTCTATTCGACCACAATCAGTGGTACGTTCTGTACGCTACTTGTTGCTCGATTTGTGTTTGAGGACGAGTGCGCTGCGCTTTCGGAGAACGAAAATGGACAGAATCACGCGTTGTTGAAAACGGTGCGTGCTTTGACACTGTTTTCAGACCTAGTCGCGACGACCTATTGGTATCCTAAACTGCATGTAGATGGATACAGATCTGTGCAGCGTTTTAATAATGCCGCAGGCATGGCATTTATATCGGAACAACAGGCTTCTGCACGTCGGTACGTCCAAAGTTGCGATTCACTTTGTGAGATTTCTGAAATTGCGAGGGGTCAGCTCGATAAGCCGAACCTGCACAGAATCATCGAGCTCTACAAACATTCAGTTCCATCAATGGGGCACACGCATCACTTTTCTGAGCTGGTTTTTGAGTTTGCACGTCAGCATTTGAAGAGAGGCGTGGCGATGTCGAACCATCGCAATCCACACATTCAAGCCGTAAAACATACATTGGCTGACGACTGAGAAGGACGGCTGGCATCTCTGGCAGGATTACAGAAAGGAAATAATGTTGGTGGTATATGTGAATCGCAGCTGAGAACCTGTATGGGAGAAAACCTCGCTTTAGAAGGGGCGGCGGTATCAATGTCAAAAGGCATGCCAAGCTTGGAAAATGTACTGATCAAGCCTGTTATCCAAAAAAATGCGGTGCAGTACCATCTCAAACTGCGAATAGCAAAATGAACTGTATGTGGTTTTTGCACAATCGGAAAAGTACGAGGGAATCTCATGCCGCTCTGGTTGCCCTGGTGGACAGCCTGGTCTTGCACCAGTTCCAAGGGGCACGACAATTGCAATTATATACTGGAGTGAAGCGGAAAAAACAAGTTTTAAGCGGAGTAAATCATTCCATCAGGTCGCCATCTCACGACTGTGTTCAAAAGGGTGATGCCATGCAAGCTATTGTTCATCGTCAAACGACCAATTTGGCGTTTCCGCACCAACCATCTACTGAAGAGATGAGCCAAAGCCCTGATAAGTATGAGATGTGTGTTTTCGCAGTTGATGAGCTGCTGCAGTGGGCAGATTTTTCATGTGACGGAATCGCCCACGAGAGCGGGCCATTTGCTTTTGCTCGAAAATGTACCAGATATGGCGACGGTACTCTAAAAGTGGCACGCAAGTCGCCGTTGGTACTGCTAAAGCTTAGTGAATCTGTGAGAAAAGTAGGGTTAGGTCATGCTTGTAAAGCTGTGTGTAACGGTAGATCATGTGAGATACGCGATATTGAAGGATACTTGGAACACGATGAGGATCTACTTTCTGGAGTCCGATTCTATTATGCAACGAAAGAGAGCGGTTACCCCCGTGAATGGGATAAGCCGGAGTGCGCGGGTATGTATTGTGGCTGAGATGCGGAGCAATTCTATTTGCCGGAGAGTGCGAAAGCAACCTGCTGCATGCGTTTCACTAGTCCATTTTTCGGCATCCTTGGATTCTTACATATGTATGTGTCCCTATTCATTCTTAAGGTTACAAGTTTGACTTAATGCTCTTACTTCTGATGAAGATGGCGGGGACGCTGCAATACTACACGGTACTGTTCTCATTGTAAATTGCACTGATAGCGTCCCTAGAAAGATTCTATGCTTCTCTTTAACATGTCAGATACTACTTTGTTGTTGCGTACGACCAAAGCAGGCCAAACCCTCTCCAAGGTACCCAGGATGTCGTCGCTTTGCTGCAGTGATTTCGAAAAGTTTCGACCTTTAGATTTGGAGAGAGGAGCCCAGCTTAATGTAAAACGTGTGTGGTCTTCTGGGTATAGTTCTTTTTCACCAATCAGTTCCAAACGTGATTCTCTTATGGCATCCATAATGTGCATATTCTTCTTGCAAAGCCTGCTTACGTATATACAGTTCCGTGTATCGAATTGCCTCGTATCCCTCCAAAGCAACTCACAAGTCTCATTGGAAAGTGAGTGGTGCAGGCTTCCGGCAACCCGGAAAGCAAATGGATTATCGTCGTCATTCTTTTCGGCCAAAGTTGCCCCAATAAGTCTGAATGCACAATCTTCCGGCAGTTGTGCTGGGTCCGGTGCGTTCATTTTTCTACCCTTTAAAAGAAGAGAAAGTAGATCAGAGTACCCCGAAATGCCAATACATGATGCCAATTTATACAAAGTGTTAAAAACCACCCGTGCATGTTCCAAACTTTGCAGTGGTGATTGCGTTTCTACGAAAGCCGGTTGGAACACTGCATTACTACACCGCGATCTGATACTCTGGCAATCGGCTCAAAATCTTCTAGGCTACAGTCCGCTTCCGCCTTGATTAAAGAAGTGTAACACATTCCAACAAAACGTCCCTTTCCGTCATGTACATCAGATATAGCTGAGCGAGTACGTGGGAAAACGATAGGCTTGTGAGAGCTAACAACATTTCTGTGTCTTAAAAAACTGAAGATTCGGTCAGAAACCTTGTCGCTCTCACTCCATGAGCCTACAATACGAGAGTACATTGCACCCTGAGCTCCCACAATCCTCTGAAGCTCCTCAATCTTGACCTCTAAAGTACTAATTTTTCCTGTGCTTCGCCCTTCTCTGGATCAATTGATAGGACCATCGATCTCACTCTCCTGCCGATTCTTTCATCTGTCCTGTGCATGGCTTGTACTCCGAACCAGATGAATGATTTCAAAACGCCTGTGCGGAATCGGCTTCAGCATTATTTCCTGATTCCAAAAAAGCCGACGGACACATCCGCCACGGCTACGTGACCGATTCTTTTCGCCCACTGCCCTCCTGGCACAAAAAAGATCCCATGAGTCAAGCGTCCATGAAAGCAGCTTCCATCCCATATGCTTGCCCATAGTGAACACCTGCTCTGGTAACACCCCCATTAAAATCGACCTTCCTCAGGACAGCCTTCCACCAGACCTCTTTTTCCACAGTTTTTCTTCGTTTTCGACCATGGTCGAACTGGGATGCATCCCGCCGAGGCATCTCGAGGGTCCAAAGTACCTCAATTGCATCTCCCTCCCGTACAGTTTCCATATGCGGCGGACGGATAAACCGACTTCAATGGGCGGTATTTTGAATGGGGAGTCTGAGCAGAGGGAAGTCACAAGCTGCTGCTTGCCAACGGCACCAATTGACATTTTCAGAGTCTGGTGATTTGGGACATTCAATCATTGCTCATCCTTCAACAGTTGACCAATAATAATCATTTAGCGGCAATTTGCGTATTTCTTCGAAAGGGCGATCACAGCCCAATCGTCAAGTAATACCCTGCATGCGTATCTGAAAGCACCACGGCGGTGCATCAGGCTTTCACGATTGAAATCCCATTTTGTAGCACTCAAGAGAACGCATCTCCATCAGATCGCCTTTTTCATATCAACCTCTCCCAACTCTGACCAACCCATGCGGTTTCGCGGTAGCACGAACCTCTTCCGCAACTTGCGGGTTGAACCCGCCTTCCATCAAAATTACAAGTTTAGCAAGAAAGAGAGCTTCTCACAGACACAAGGAGCATATCAACCTCTCGTATAGCCTGCACGCGTGCCTCTTCGAGTATAGCGTGCTCGAAAAGAACCGCGACTTCGAGCTCCACACAGATGGTGGACGCAACCGGGAAGTGATTGGCTACGGCGTGATGAATCGGGAACTTTCGTGGCCATATTTTGGTGGTTGAGGTATTGGGAATGCAATCTAGGGAAATAAGAAGGGTTGTGAGGTGGTGTGTGTTGCATGAATTGGGAAGAAATGGTGAAGTAAGTAGAGGTTTTTGCGACAGTTCCACAGATTCTGATCGTTAAGGCAGCAAGCAAGCGAGGAGAATTTTATCCAAGACGTTAGAGGGAGGATAATGTAAGTTCAATCATGTTTCGAAAGCGGCTTGAGGCGATAAGAAATCTAACCATCGGCTTCGAACGCATGATATTATTTAAGGACCGGAACTGTATTGCTGCTAATTGGCTATGTCTCGAGATCAATAGTGGTCGTCTCATTGTCTCATTGTGATGAGATTTAATATTAGTGTAGCTTGCGGAAAATAAGAAGTCGGACAGAAGTGAGGTAATCTTTTTTTTGAGGGAGGGGATGGCGATGATTTCAGGATCGTTCTTTCGGTTGGAACTGAGAACAATACGGAAGAGAAAATGGTGGAAAGGTGCGGATCAGCTGTGGATGATCTTACAACTTGGGGTCAGTTGTCGTTAAGCGCAACTGGGGCGCTCGTTTCATCGATACGATATATGATTTATTGATGCCTACGCGAGGATCACAGCAGGGTGTCCGTAGATGTGGTGCAACGGTCTTCGTCCATCGAAGACTCGTCAAGTGCAATGCGGTGGCAAAAAAGGGAACGGAACGCCGCCTGAGAGCATTAATCAAGCAGTCTCGCTTGAAGACCCCTGTGCTGCGCTCGACGGTTTGAATTTGCGGAACGGGAGGTCAATGAGCGGTAGTTAATTTTCCGGAGGAAAATCGTGCTGTGGTTGTGGTTAGAGGAGGAGAGATTGCGGAGGGTGGGACTGATACTGCTGCATACCAGGGATGATGAAAGGATGATGTGTTCAAGAAATTGTAGGCAGAGTTCAGAACAAGTTTCCATTTTGAAGAGAACCTAGAACAACGTAACAGTGTTCTGAAAATCGACCTTTACAAATATAACTCTATTAATAAATACGAACTCATATTAAATGGTGGGATTAGGATTGGTGTTACCAATGCCCAGCCTTACTAATATTTCGTCAGCAATAGTACGATATGTCGTTCCAGTGGATTATAGTTGCGCAATACGAGATGTTTATATTTGTGGTCATACCAAGTATTAAGCGATATCCCAAGAAAACCACAGAAGTGAATGTAATAAACTCCCTTTCTATCTGGAAATGGGTGCTTTTTTTGACCCGCCTGGTACATTGGGACAATGAATGATCTTGATAAGAGACTGCTCACTCAAAAAGAGTGCAAAAAGTGCTGGCATCAGAATAATGTTTTCGGTCAACATCAGCATGTTATCGCGCAGTTGCGTTTATAATTAGAAACCCCAAATTCAGTGTGTTTCTACTATACTATCTGAGCTTCCTACGCAGTACGTGTCAAGATTCCGTTTCAGATACAGTAATGTCACAACAGCGCACCAAGCAGCGCGAAATCGGCAATGGCTGTTCTTGATCTCACAATTACAACAGCATTCTTCGAAAATATAAGATGTCAAAATGAGAGTTGTCACGTGCTACATCATTAATAGTTGAACACAATATAGCGCAGTTTACATCATTAAATTAAACATAATTACTACAGAATGACTTTGCAGTGACATACGGATGCTGGAGAAGTTGGTTACGGTGGAACTCTGAACTTGGAAAGCCTGTTGGCGGGAGTGGACAGGAAGTGGAGAGCGCAAGGAATCTAGAACTGAGAAGATTGGGCGAATTCTACTACTTACCGCGAGCTGAAAGCCATCCGTTTGGTCCTGTCTGGGTCGTTGGGAGCGCGGGCTGTGCTGCAAGAGCGAAAACACTTCCTTTTGAATGTGGAGAACCAGGCGGTAGTCCACATTACGAGCACGTTCGTGTCAGCCAGTCGGCCGCTGATGCGCGAGCTGCGCAGGCTAAAAGTGGTGCTCGATCATCTCGGACTGCAGATAAGATCCCAGTGGATTCCGTCGGTCGCAAACAAATTGCAGACGGACTATCGCGACGCTTCTCCCGTGGAGACTTGCATATAAGGAGGCAGCTCAGGCATTCCGTCCACGGTTGGAATGAGGGTGCGGATAGACGCATTCCCTTATCGACCGGTGGGCAAACATCCCCGGTTCGCTCGAAATCAGGCTTACAAAGAGCTATCATCGAACTGGGACGTCAACCAAGTGCGCCTCCTATGTCCCCCAGTGGACCTGATAGCGACAACTGTGCACAAACTGCAGGCCAGTCGGGCTCCGGCAATGCTTCTCATACCGGACTGGCCGCAGCAGCCCTAGCAAGCGGCAGCAATACAGCTGGCGAGCTTCAAGCAGGTACTCTCCTGCCATCCTTCAGAGATTTGGGCAGCACACCGTCGACTGAACCCGAAATGGCGTGTTTTACTGCTGAAAGCCAACCTCGGGTTAGGGGGCGCACAGCCCAGCGCATGACTCTCGCAGACGCGGCGCTCTGCCGCCTTGTTTCCATCGCCCCAACGCCAGTAATAGAAATGTCCAGTCGCCTCTTAGGGGATTTCGCGTGGAGTGATCGTACAGTATCAAGCAGGAACGCACAATGGCGTACTTGGGTCACATTTTGTTCTGCCGAGGGTCGCCCGCTCCTACCAGTGACAGAAGCCCATCTCATCGCATACGCGGAATGGTTGGCAAATGAACGAGAAGCAGGGCGCCCGGCTGTCGGGAGCGCGTAATTACCGCAGTATTTCAGCGCTGTCAGACAGATGCAGTTAGCATTGACAGGAGAGCAGGTTCCGTCATTTCCGTTCGTGTACCACGTCGTACGAGCCTACAAGCGATGGGAAGAGAGTCAGTTCGCTCAGGAATCCGTACGGTTGGGAGTTTCAGCGTCAACTGTGCAGCGCATTTGGGGCCTTGGAATGGGGACTACCTCATCTACTCTGTTGCGTGACGCAGCCATCTGTGTGTTTTCGTTTTGTCTGAACGGAGTTCAGGAGAGTTCACTCATTTCGCTGCAAACGTCCAATGTGGAAATTGACGCGAATACGCTCACAGCTCGCCTATCTGTCGTCAAGGGTCAAGCCGCGAGCCGAGTTCCGTTGGTGAGCTACTCCCGTTTTTCTGATCTTCCCTCACCACTGGATTTGTGGCTTCGATAGGGCCATGGTAGAGGCTCGCATCCGCGATTTTTCGCACTCGATGGTGAACGTCAGCAACCTGTGGCCGGGTCACTCACACGGGCTCTACACAATGTGTTGCACATTCTCGACGTTTCTGCTCCATCCGGCGGGAAGTGTACATCTCATTGCTGCGAATCGGTTCCCATACTGAATAAGTTTTACTCGGGTTTCCGCTCGAAGTGCGACTAAATCGTTTTGGCTGGGGACCACGCAGCTCCGAAATGGCATCCTTATATTTCATCGACCGCACAATACGCGTATCTGCTGCGTCGCTTTGGATGTTCGGGCCGCCCACTGCGCACATGGCGCCCGCTTGTCCCGCTGTTGTTTAACAGCGGCCGTCGTTTTTAGCTCCAGGTGAACACGTCGCTCGCGTCGCTTACTCGGATTGTTTCGTCTTGTGTAGACGTAATGTTTATGCGGATGAAACGTGTAAGTACTGGATAGCAAGGATGGCCAAGTTGGTTGGCATTACACGATGCGTATGATTAAGATGAGATAGACTCCCAAATTGGATCTCGGATCTCTATGATCGTATCTACGGCCGCCGTCGCACATGGCGGGAAAGTTGCCAGGACCCCGGCCCAACATTTCGTATTTGAGGGGCGAGAGGCGGCCTACCAGACAGGACAGTCTGGTATGCCTCTCTCTATTCCCCACCCTACCAACCCGTTTGCGACACATGCCCCTCTCTTTTGATTGGGCATTGAATCGATCATTACAGTGTTTACAGCGCGGACCGTATGTGTCTTTATTTTCACTAATCATGTGTGTGTCTTTATTTTCACTAATCAAGGGGAGGCCGATGCCATATCATAGGGCAGGCTTCAAGGACTCACACTTGGGCCGGACAAGATAAGGCCGCGCCATGATAAGGCATGCGGGCGAGGGTGGCTGAGGCAACGCTTGACCATATGGCATAACTAAGACGCTGAGAGAGACGAGACTTTGCAGTACCAAAGTTGGTACCGGTGCGGATGGCAATTTGATGGGAGAGGGACTCGAGGACAGATGTAGAGCGGGCGCTGGGAGCGCCCAGGGTGTCGAACGCAAGAGGCACAAAGTGCCAGTCCAGAAGAGGGAGCGAGGCGTCGGCTTGTAGATGTAGAGCGGAGCGGATAATGCGAGCGTGCGTGCGTAGATTGTCAGCATCCGCCACTGCGGACCGTGGAATCGCGCTGGCTAAAGCTTGGAACTTGGAGTGTAAATACTCCGATTTTCGGCGGACCGGTACACCGGTCAATTTGAGAAACTGGAGGGGGCAGGGGTTCGAACAAGTGGGGGGCAATGGAGAGACTCACCCGTCCTGCGTTCGAGCCTCGCCGGGAACTTTACCTTTTGCAGTTGTTTCCCTTTTTTTGTAGTTTTGTTTTGTTTGTCCACCGTTGCGCATAGAAATGGCGCTCCGATATAGCCAATGGAGGTGGCCCGCGCTTCGGCCTGCACGTAAAAGAATTTCATGTTTCATGATGGTACAGCATACAGTAAGTACAATATGATTTCTAATTCAACATGGATGCATGAAAAAAGAACATGGCTAAACTTGTCGATGGAGTGGAGCCGGCCACTCTGTACAGTATCTATACAGTACCTGTACAGTACCGGACACCACTCTATTTTCGCCTTTCGGCTCGTGGCTTTCAGCCAAGAGCGCAGCCGTCCGATTATATACCTGCGACTACCACCTCTCTCGATCTAGCGAGGGTAAGAGGGAACTAAGTAAACACTGACTAACGTCACTTTACTTTTACCTGCGCCGAAGCGTAGGGTCTCGATCCCCCACGCGTCTCCACACTCACCACTGCTTCTGCTACCTAACAACGTCTTCCCTCGTCTCAGCTTGGACTGAGATCGCGTTGTCACCCCACACCCTCGTGTGCAGCAACAATCCGGATTTGCTGTTACACGATTCTGGAAAATGACGACCACATCGCAGAGCTCCAAAGCCCTGTCGATCCAATTCTCGAACATGCCGAAAAAAAGAAGGCTCAACACGACAAGCTAATCCGTCGATGTACCACCGTTTCACCGAAATCCGACATCAGCAGGCAGCTAATCGAAGCTGCTAAATCTGTTTTGGAATGCTATCCCCTTGACGAAGATGAGGACAAAGAAATCATATCTGAGCATATTACTTCTTTGGTTCCTACGAACGGCTCTCTTTTTTCGACAAAATGCTTCAGCGAACCTTGCTTACTTGTGATGGTTCTCCGACAAGTTTCTGAATTTTATGAGGTGTTGACCGTTCCGAACGAGATGATGAAAAAATTTGACACAACCATTCGAGCTGACAAGACACTGATTGTGGTACGGCCAATCTTCCGGTACAGATCGGGGTACAGACCCGGGCTCGTCGGCCCGAGTCTCTCCTGGGAGACCAGTCCCGTCGAGGGACAACGAAGTGTGAATCGCAACAGCGTAGACCGGTGGCGCTGTGGTAGAGGAGGTAGAGATAGAAAGAGGAGTAGAATAGGACTACCCGTAAGGATAGCGAACCGATAGAAACAATAAAGGAATTAAGAAACGCGAACGAGGTCGGTAACATACACCCAAGCTCGGGCGGAAACAAACAAAGGAGGACAACCTGGCGAGGAGGCGTACCAGACGCTAGTCGTGATAGCTCCAGAGGCCCAAGGCTGCCGGGTAATGCTTACTTTACGAGGGGGGAAGCTGGCACCGGCTGGTTGGGTAAAGTACCGACGGTGACACTGTACTATAATTACAGTATGACTAATGTAAGGAGGGCTTACAGCCTCCACTCTATGATTGGATCAGCAAAACGGTTGGATCCAGAATGAGATCCACGACTGCCACCTGTACACCTGTGACACCCCAACACGATGCCATATCCAATGTACCACACTGATGAACCATATTTGGCTTGGTAATGCCTTGAAGCTACCTATTGAGTCACTCCATGACATTTTGGTGGCATATCGCTGTCATAATCACATCAAAATTCTGACGAATATCGCCAAACACGTCCCGGTTGGAAAAGAAGCAGATCACGACAACGCAGATACTATCAATATCAGCTTTCCCAAATTTCAAACCGACAGTACGCCTAATAGGCTCGATGACCGCAAGAAATGTCTAAGAAATTCATCCGTACTATTTCACCAAACCGACAGAATAACAGACCTTCTCTTTCACATGAAGAGCCCGATATCGCCCAACACATAACCCCTAACGACCCGAAAAAGGCAACAGGGGTGCATCAATACTTTCGTGACAGCAAATTCTCTGGAAAAATATCGGAATCTATCGACTTCACGATAAGGGACTACAACATTTGGGCAATGCAACAGCAGTTTTCACCAGTACAAAAGGCATTGCTTTCATAAATGCGTTTTCCGGTCCAGCTCGGACTCACATTTTCCAAAACGCAGACCACAATATGAGCTATGACACACTTTGTGAACTGATGAGGCAAGAATATGACTCGGATGCTCGCCAACTCCCTGTGCAGTCTGAATTGGAAAAACTAAGAATCGAGAAGCTCATGTCTGAAAAAGATATTACAACGACTTCTGAAGGCCTGACGTGGCTAGTTGATCATATTAACTCCTTGGCCCCGCAATGCCTGAAACAATTCCAACAAGACAAGGTTTCTCAGAGCAGCAGTCGTGGGACACCCTTGGGCATCCCGCGCAAGACGTCAGATCACAACCCTGAAATTTACGTTCCTCATCTTTGTCACGGCTTTGCAAGAACGTATTCAGTTGCATGAAGAAGAGTCCAAACATGACACTTCAAATTTGCTACTAGCCAATTACCAACGATTTGGACGCCAGACACCTCGCCGTGATTTCAACCGTTCCATTGGTCGATCTTTTCAGCCCAGGAAAACCCCGATCGGTCGGGACAACAAAATTTTAAGCTGCAGTAGCTGCGGGGCTGATGATCATCTCCGCCGCAATTGCCGCACCGGAAATGCTATGTCAAGAATCCGAGGCCGTATTCGCAATGGAGTTCCAGCTGTGCATGTCGTACAAGAAATTGCTGCCGATCTGCAAGAAATTCTGGATTAAAAACCACTACCGCTACCGCTGAAGAAACGCATCACTCAAGACACACCGCCGACGATGATGCAGATCATCCGGCACAGGTGAGCGAATCTGAAGACGAAAGTAACAAGCTCATGCTTATCGAGTCCGACGTCCACCTTCTACATCGTCGCCACAGTTCATCTCTCATTGGGCACCGCACAGCCGTACCACGCCGCAAACCTGCAGACACCTACTGCGTTGTCTCTCAGGTCTTCGTATCATCCGTGCCATCACCGGAAGTGGAAACCCCAGGTTTTTGCATTGATACGGGTGCCCCGACCTCTGTCATCGGCCAACCAGAACTGAGGCGTATCTTTGCGAAAAACAAACGGAAGTCCCCGCACCTACGTAAGTCTCCAAAGAAGTTCAAATTCGCCGATGAAGTCTTTCAGGCACTCGGGCCAGTCTATTTACCTCTGACCACGCCCTCCGGAATACCTCCTATCTACATCTCCCTGGTGTAGCATATCCGCCGACGACTACATATTAGATTTAGAATTAGATCTACCGCTGTAAGATACGGACCTTACAGCGTGCGCGCCCCAACACGTGTACCCCACGTGTAGCACACGTGTGTTGTCAGCCCCGAAGGCTGACAGCGTTGCAGTGCGGGCCGGCCCGCACTGTATACGGTAAGCCGACTGCAGTACCGTCCGTACTGTACTGTAGACGGTTAATTAACTTGTAAAATAAATAAAGGGAGCGACCGCTGGCGGAGGGGACCGCAGGGAGGCAACCTTCCATCGACGGTCGACCACCCAGCTTATTCTACCACTCGCACCCGCGTTCCGCGAGCGTTAGTTACCACTACGCGGGTAGTGGACGAGCGCGACTGCCGGCGAGCTCGGATCCGTCTCCGCCCGTCGGTACCGGATCGTCAACCGGTACTGCTCCGGGGCGTCGAGGCGTCGATCCGCTCGCCTACGCGGGCGTCCCCGCCAACACCGTTCTACCACCCGCTACCGGCCCGTGCCAGGTGACGTTGGTTGGTTAAGGTCCTCGCTACTGCCGATCCAGGGTCTTCCGCCGAACAAGCCGCAAACACCGCTCCTCCGTGTGGGGGTGTTTATGCGACACCTGGATGTCGTGACAGCTGAAGTTCCCGCACTCATAGGCCTTGACGTCATGGATCAGCAGTCACTAACGCCGAATACCGTGACTAATAAACTGCACAAGTGCGTTGTTTTGCAATCGCGAACACAACACGTTTCCGCGCTCACCGACACGCTGTGGAGCGTTCCCCTTCAGCGATATTCACAACACATCTACACCCCGATGTCCCTTGCGTCCTCTTGCTACTTTTCTCAAATACAACTCCGAAAGTTGCATCAGCAGTTATGTCACCCATCCGCTGACAAATTCGAGTTTGTCAGCGGATGGGTGACAAAGTTGTGGATCCACAAACCACTGAGAAAACAAAACCAGAAGACTTGGACGCCTCCACTCTGGACACTATCAAGGATCTGACACGCCGTTGCGATCCGTGCCTGCGAAGACATCCCGCCCCAACCCGCTTCAAAGTATCCTTCGGTTCTGAGAACGTAAAATTCAACGACCGACTCATAGTCGACATCATGTATCTCAGCAACCGTCCGGTGCTCCATCTTGTTGACGAAGGAACGCACTTCAGTGCCGCAAAATTTGTGCCGGACGTGTCGACCGAAACACTTTGGGCAACCATCCTTTAGTGCTGGGCGACTGTGTACACTGGCCTACCGCACAAGATTCTCGTTGATCAGGGATCTGCTTTTGGAGAACTCTTCGCCAGCATCGGAGCGTCGAGCAAGGTCGAAGTTCAGCGCACAGGTATTCGAGCACACTCCAGTCTCGGTATTGGAGAGCGGTACCACCATCCTCTCCGATCTACATTTCGGAAACTAAGAATTGACCACCCGACTACTTCCGCGTCAACGCTCGTCTCCATGGCTGTGAAAGCAATAAACGACACCCTCGGACCCGATGGCATCGTTCCATCCGCGCTTGTCTTTGGCGCATATCCATCAACGAAGACTCTGTCCGAAGTGGCAGACCCACGAGCATCTCTTGCAAGTCGCGCTAGAGTTGCCACTACTGCACGTAAGCAGATGTAGCAAGAAATGGCTAAGCTACGGGTACAACGCGTACCCGCTCTCCGGCATCGAGTTCCAAGAGCTACGAACTACGTTTCCGAAGTTGGACAGCACGTGCTACTATGGCGTGAAAAGTTAGTCGAGAACCGCATTGGAGAGTGGATCGGGCGGTTTCCAATTTTGGCTCTTGACCGAGAAAAGAAACAAGTCTTCCTCCAAGATAGCAAAATAGGAGCGGCTCGTCTGTTCAATTAAGGCATGGGGAAACCTTCCCTGAGTCCTGATGACGCATCCCGTGTCCTATTACAACACCTTTGACACTCTTCTTCATCTCCTAATAGTCACTACACGCTCTTGACAGAAGTCTTAAAAAGAGGAGACCCACGGTGCCTCAGCCCGCAAATGTCAAATGCCAAGCGCACGGAAATACATCAGCTCATGAGAAGAGGCACATTCAAAGTCATCCTCAAAGAAGAAATTCCTCCCAATGCCAACGTCCTATCCGCGCGTTTCGTGTTATCAATTAGGTCCAGAGTTGATGATAAGGTGAAATGGAAAGCACGTTACGTTGCCGGTGGACACAGGGATAAGCTGAAAAGGCTTCTTGTGCAACAACCCTCTACCGTACGTCACGTTATAGCATGGGCCGAGATCTATGGCTTCAAGGTTTGGTCCTCCGACGTAACACAAGCGTATCTCCAATCTTCAAAGCCCCTCGCTCGCAAAATATACATTCGTAATGCCGCCCCTGAGTTTGAGTTGTCAAACAATGAGGCACTGCTTCTCCTACAAGGCCTGTACGGCCTTGGGGAATCAGGGGACATGTGGCATGACACCCTAGATGCGCACCACCGACAGGATCTAGGAATGGAGACGCTCCGCACTGACCTCGGATGCTACAGTCGCATTACCGAGGGACATCTTGAAGGACTTTCTGCGAACTATGTGGACGATATGCTACGAACTGGAAATCTCGGGTTCCATAAACTCTGCGCCCTCACTAAGAAGCGATTCGAAATGGCCAAGGATCAGAATATACCTTTCCGGTTTACTGGTTTCCTGATATCGAAAGATCCAGCAAATACATTGCAATTTGATCAAGTCGAATACGCCAGACAGCTTCGACTGCTCCCGGACGACTGTAATTTCTCTGCATTTGCCTCTGTCCGAATGAAGCTCATGTGGCTTTCGCATACTCGACCGGATTGCATATTCGAAATATCGCAACTCAGGCAGATTACGAGAGAACATTTTACGGAAGAGCGTCAAACAATTGCCAAGAATACAAACCGGGTAATCAAGTACTCTACAGAACAAACTGTCAGGATCAGGTTCCCAAACTTGCAAAAGAACACAATCAAAGTCGTAGGATATTCTGATGCATCCTTTGTCTCTAATCGTGACCAAACATCACAGCTCGGATATATCGTTTTTCTCGCAGATGCGTCCTCGAGTGTTGCACCAATCATGTACAGGTCCTATAAGGCTAGACGTGTTACAAGATCGGTACTCGCGGCCGAGCTTATTTCATTTAGTGATTTGTTCGATGCATCGTATACACTGACGAAGAATTGGAGAAGTTACTTGGAAGGAAAAAGTTGCTGTAAAGTTGCTCACAGACATCAAGAGCCTCTTCGACATCATCAGAAAAGGAAGCGGCACAGGAAAAGAGACTAATACTCGATATTGTTTGCGCGCGTGAAGGAGCGCGTGAAGGATATCGCCAGTTCGAGATTGATGATATTGCTTTTGTGCGGTCTGGAGATAATATTGCAGATGGTCTTGTTGCAGGTACCACCTGCGGCGCGTGATAATCAAACAGAAACAGTGCTTTATCAGCCCTATCTTCAAGGACAGCACGAATGGGTCACAATGAACAGCGAGAACGTACAAACAAATAGTTAGAGATGATTCCTACACAACGATAATAGCCGACTTTCCAGTCCTTCCGGCCTCACAATCGCCACCAGTGCAAGCTCTCCCTTCGTTCCCGTTGCCATGCCCCTCCTGCATTCTTCCCAGACTTGTGCTCTACTTGTAGACAATAGCCGCGCCCAATTGATCCCTACGCGCCCCTGTCCGCTTGACAGCCTCCAAGCCCGCGCCTTTTCCTCCTCTCTCCAAGTCACCGCTCACATTGCGTATCCTGCTCAGAGGCGTTGTCTGGTTCGAAAAGATCGCACCCCCTCGGAAAGTGACGACAGACTGTACCGCGTCCTTTTGAGCGACTCACAGTGTCCGCCAGGACGGCGGTGAACGCTTTTGTTCAGAGCTGACAGTGCAGGACGGATGGCTCGTCCAGATTCGAATTATTCCGTCACACGTGTCCAGGATTCACACGGATGCCACCCGAGAAAGAGTATTCGCAACAGTCTCACAAAAAGAATAAAACAACGTAGTTTATTGAAAGTTCTAAATACATCTACATTAGAGATCAAACCGGAACAATTGATTGTCAGAGAGACCATCTCAGACACCCTCGCCCACCCTCGCCAGTGGAATTTCTCAGATGCCCGACTCTGTGTAACTTGCATCACGAACAAATGTGCATTGTGAGCTCGGGTGATCAGCTGTTAATGCCAGAGAGTGCCCCGCCAGGTATAAAACTCCTCGTGAACTTATCAGGCGGGACTAGTTAAGGCAAGCTTTCACACCACGTCGACACAGAGCCGTCACCCAGAAGGATGATTTAAAAGTTAACTAGAGCTTAAGCATGAGAATCCAAGTTGAGCCATCGGGCTGTCGAATGGAAAGAACAAAGCTGGTTGATGAGAAAAATATTTGCACCCCGAATTCTGGTCCGCATTTATACTGATATTTTAACGAGCGTTCAGATAATTTTTTTTCTCATCTGAAATTTGCAGTGCACATGCAACCGGTTCCGTCATTGAAGAAGCGAATATGGGTGCTCATCTTGACTCCTTTTGAGACTCAAAGCGCTAAGGAGTCGCATTTATCGGACGAGATACAGCGAAAGGGGGGACTGTCGATGGAGTGGAGCCGGCAACTCTGTACAGTATCTATACAGTACCTGTACAGTATTGGACACCACTCTATTTTCGCCTTTCGGCTCGTGGCTTTTGAAAGGGCGCTCGTGGCTGAAATCAGCCACGAGCGCCGCCATCCGATTATATACCTGCGACTACCACCTCTCTCGATCTAGCGAGGGTAAGAGGGAACCTACCTGCGCCGAAGCGTAGGGCCTCGATCCCCCACGCGTCTCTACACTCACCACCGCTTCCGCTACCTGACAACGTTTTCCCTCGTCTCAGCTTGGACTGAGATCGCGCTGTCAGCCCAGACCCTCGTGTGCAGCGACAAAACTCTGTAGCGAAAAGAAAGGTACTCAGATTTGCTTTTGGACCTGGCACAGGCTCACTTTCATTTTTGGTTGCCTTCTTCAAGTTGGTCAGACTTGGTTCTTTGGGTAGCAGATTAAGGGTCGTTCAAAACGACACTGAATAAAAAGAAGAATAAAACTGAATTAAATTAAGGAGGCTGGTCTAAATGGCAGCGCCAGCTCGATAGGCATTCTGGAAAAATATGATCATTCTGCCACTCTCAGTGAGCGGGGCTACGGTGTGCGTCTCAAGAGAGACTCTCTACAAGGAAAACCCGTTGAAGAAAATGTAAACCTAAATGCTTCTTTCAAGACATGTATCAAAATTTAATCATTATGATATGAAACATTATGATATGAAACATTATGATATGCAGCGGCCCGAATGCCAACAAGACATCTAAAAGCTCACTGAAGCACTGTGAGTTTTTCATCCACACCCACTATCAACATCGATAACATGAGTTCTCAAGGCGGCACCACGGTAATGGTACTCACGTCATACTGTACAAGTTTTTTCACTTCCGTGAGTTCGAAGCGGCATCTCTGCAGTATCGAAATCATAGCCCGTAGCGACGAAAACAAAAAAAAATACGTGTCGCCGACCCACTTTGGAAACAAAGTGCTCCCTCAATATCAATTTGCGGACACGACGAACTGGAGCTCACACTGGGGCAGCTCCTCCGCGCGCAGCAATAGGCCGATGTGAGTGTTTTTGAGAATGGCATATCTTCAGCCAAGCAGTTGACTGTCTTCCCGGAATAGTGGCGGCATGGGACGCGGCATAGCAGCAATATGTTGCGGCATGGCGGCATGATGCCGCCATGCCGCCAAAACTAGTCATACACCTTACCATACGTTCAGGCTCGACATCGCCAATGGTCTGCGCATCTGCGTGGCTGCGGCACTACGTTCACTGCTGTAGTTCACAATAATTTCCTGGCATCCTGTACCATTCTACAGGGCCTGACCGTAGCTTTTTTGAAGAACTGGTGCATCTGATTTTCCATTCACATCTGCAAAGAACCATATAGTGTCCGATGCTCAGATTCCAGCATCTTTTCCAGCCATGAGAAGCTTTTAAAACAGTTTGCGTCCGGTTCTTCCTCATAAGTTGTTTTTTCACTGCCAGCCAGTAAGGTGTCTCGTGGACTCTGCATAGGAATAAGATCAATAGGTCACACTTCTTGACTGCCAACACGTAGCGTGTAAAGAGCAGCAATGGGTGAAAAGTTATTGTCAGAATACAGAATATGCGTCTGTTGCATTTGCTCTACAGCGGGAGCAACGCATGTTTACGCCACCTTGGATTGCTGAGGTCCCAAAACTAAGAATGCTATTTTCGTCCATGGCATAGAACCACGCATGCCGAAGAAACGTGATTCGAGCTTTTCAAGTATTGTTGTTGACTGTGTCGACCTCTGAACCGACTGAGTTGAGTCAGTCGTTGCCCTTTTATATTGTAACAGATTCCAAAGTTATCCATACTGAACTGTACAAGGTATTAATCTAACTTTAAAGCAAAGCAGTGAGTAGCTGTGGGGCCTTACGTAGGATCTCGTTGTAAGCGAAGCGTAGGTATTCCATGGATCCTGGTACCCGGTCTTTCATATTCATGGTCCCGGGATAGCCCCGTACATGGACCCTGCCGCCTATGCACCCCCTAATAGCCGTGGCCCCGGCCGTCACTTTCTCCGGAATGGCTTCCGCATCGTATACGGTCATACGCTCTCATCCACGGAAAGTGCGTTTAGGCCCAACAACGGGTTGGTCCTCGGTGTCAGGCCCCCCTTCCAGAGGTCGTCCCTGGGCCGCTCCCGAGGGTCTCGTCCACCAGTGGTCCTCTCTAGGTGGCCTAAGGCGGCTATGCCTGATATGTCAGGTTGCCACGACCCTTGTAATGATCTCCTGCCGGCTGTCCCCTCAATTACTGTACGGATACTCCTAGGAAGAGCAACGGCCGCTCTGGTGCCAGCCTGATGCCGGTGGGGCTTCTGACTGCCGCAGAAGGTAAAATTCAATGCAAGTGAAAGGTGAAGAAAGAAAACAGAAGTGTAGCAGTATGTGAATGCGATTATTCCCTCTCAAATAACAGCGATACATAACTGTATCATATATGCATATATGTCGTGAGGTAAATGCCTCGAGGCTGTCAGTCTGAAACTTCTAATCAGACCATGCTGATCTCAGATGTATCAATTGTGTCAACATGCAGTAGTACCGTATCAATGCAAGCGCTCATATTACTGTTTTCTTATTAGGTCCATGAACATCGTTGAGGAAATGCAGTAACCACCGTTGTCGAAGCAAGAAATCAGAAACACACAAAGCTATACAGATCCGTAGATTGAGACCGATTATGTAGAATATCGATACAGTGGTTCCGCATATGAAGGGGGTTGTCTCTGCAAAAGCCCTGCAATGTCATGGGAAAGAAATCAATTATCGATACTGTAACCATTTTTGTTGTCGCCGTCCAAGAGTATTTCGTCTTGTAAAAGAAAATAGAGATAGAGAGGATTGTTTTCCTGTTACAAGACCAAGACAGCGAGATTCCTTCCATCTCTATCTTTCGCTCCAGGCTGAATACAGGAATTTCCACATACTTTGTCCTGAATAGTCGGTCTCTCTGAAACGCTCCTTCTCGTTATTGGGTCACGGGTATATGGAAGACTTTCAATATTCTTTCGCATGTAGATCATAGATCAATAAAGAGAGCAGATGATTTTAGCGTCATGGAGCAATACCGGACGTGCACAGGCGAAATAACGTGGTTTTCCTACCTTTGAATGTCGATAACTGGCACGCAAGCATGCAGGGGCTACCATGCGAAAGTCAGCACATAAACGCAACGTCTGCTCCACGTAGACTCTGTGTATGTCACCTTAGTCTTCGCCTTTTCTGACAGAAGTAAAGCGTTGCGTTTCTATGACTGAGTGTTCTCGCCTAAATAAAGGGATTTGAAAATACTTTTTCAAAGGAAATCAAAACTAAATATAAGTACCATACCAAGGGTACTGTACGTTTCTTTCATCCTGTACGGCATGTGCGGGCAGATCAGATCCTCATACGCTAGAGCAATTGTGGATGTCGACAATGGCGATTTCGAGCCTGAACGTATGGTAAAGTCTAAGACTAGTTTTTGGCGGCATGGCGGCATCATGCCGCCATGCCGCAACATTATGCTGCCATGCCGCGTCCATGCCGCCACTATTCCGGGAAGACAGTCAACTGCTTGGCTGAAGATATGCCATTCTCAAAAACACTCACATCGGCCTATTGCTGCGCGCGGAGGAGCTGCCCCAGTGTGAGCTCCAGTTCGTCGTGTCCGCAAATTGATATTGAGGGAGCACTTTGTTTCCAAAGTGGGTCGGCGACACGTATTTTTTTTTGTTTTCGTCGCTACGGGCTATGATTTCGACACTGCAGAGACGCCGCTTCGAACTCACGGAAGTGAAAAACTTGTACAGTATGACGTGAGTACCATTACCATGGTGCCGCCTTGAGAACTCATGTTATCGATGTTTATCGATAACATCCAGTACAGTAATCTCTCTTTATAAGAATGAGGACGGGAAAGGACATTATTATTCATGTAAAGAGAATATTCTTATGGCGGCAGTTATGATGCTTGTCCAGCAAGGTTACTGGCCCCTGAACAGAAGGAATCAATTCTCGTCTGCTTCTGCGTTTGCACTTTGGCAGCTGAGAGATCTCTTTTGATGAAGGTAGCGTAGTACCCTTCTACATACTGTACTCCATGGGATAAAGCGACATTCGAAATACTGTACTATATTCTTATGTCATATATGAATAAATGTCATGAAAATAGGGTTGTTTTGGCCATTCCCAGGACGGGAAACAGTGTATGTATTCTACTAAAAAGAATATTCTTTTGCGGGTCATTCTTTCAAAGAGAGACTACTGTAGTGGGTGTGAATTAAAAAACTCATTAGCACTCTGTGCTGCAGAGAGGTCTTAGATGATTTGTCGGCATTCCGGGCTGCTGCATATCATAATGTTTCATATCATGTTTCATATCACAATGTTTCATATCATAATGTTTCATATCATAAAGTTTCATATCATAATGTTTAAAATTTAATACATGTCTTGAAAGAATCATTTAGGTTTACGCTCTCTTAACTTAAATACTGTAGCGATTTTTGGTCATTATGCTCTAGTATTTATCGGACCGTTAGTCCTCATACAGTGCGCGAAATTTGCGTAAATACACCCCACATCATTGCGATAAAAGCACTTTTGACACTGCCTCGAGAAGCCGATAGGGCATCCCCCATGGTACGCGTGTGCGTGAGCGCGAATCTGAAACCCATTTCTATCAAACAAAAAAGCACTCCAAGTTATCCCCCAAAATGTGGGCGAAATTAGAGCACCCCTATCGGTTTGGCAAAATTTGGTGGCTAAATGTGTAAAATTTTGCGTTTGCATATAGCATTTCTGTGCGCAACACTATCGGTTTAGGAGTAAATTTGAAATTGAAGTGCCCTGATAGGGCATACTGTACGAGGGGTGCGGCGTATCGAGTACGAGAGGTACTGCATTGACACTGTTCTATGGTCTTTTGGCCAAGTGGCGCCATGTAATTCGCGTCTCTATATGGTCAAATGAGTAAATTTGTCGCCATCCGGCTTCCAATATAGGGATAGATATAGCCAAAAAGGCCAAATTTTTGGAGATAACCAGTCCGATAGGGATGAAAGAGGCTATATGTATCTCTATATGCCAAATATTTACATATACACAGCACCGATAGGGGTGCTCTAAGCATATGAACACGAAAAACCACAGGCTACAGTAACTTGCAATGTTTATTATGAAGCGCTTATACTTTGTAAGGCCACCGTTCTTCTCTAGTACCTCCACAAGGCGCCGAGGAATAGATTTGTAGAGCTTATTCAGATACTCTTCGGAAATAGAACCCCAACAATCTATGATTCTATCAGCGAGGTCTTCCAGCGTGCTAAACTAACGTCCATGACCGTGAAAAAGGCGGACAAGAGAGCCCCATACATTTTGGATTATGTTAAAGTCTGGTGACTTCGCTGGCCACCCCAATAACTTAACATGTTTCGATGAAAGCCAACTCTTGGTGTAGTGCACTGACACACCTCATCTTTTTCTCGCCACACCTGTCCCCGGCCAGCGCGACTCCTTCTTCGAGGCCCACGTGTACCGGTCGCCACATGTAACCCGGCATCAAGGCCCCCGTATGCAAGTGACAATCCGCACGTCTAATGGGTGTCATACCTCGTAACCAGGAGGGGTTTTCCGGTCACCACCGCCGTTTAATTTAGTAATTTTAGGTTAATTAACAATAGCTCCGACGTCGGCCAGTATACAGCCGACGTGCAACCGTAAGTAAATACTCACGAAGTCTTCGGACTACAATCATAGCTTTTGGGACGAGAGGTGTAGCCCCGCGCGCATTGTATTAGCTTACCGCTATACTACGCAAGCTATCTACCTCTCCCGGTTCGCACCTACCTCTACACCGCGCGCCCCTGCTCGCGTACTGTAGTGTGCACGCCAGCCTGTCCCTACCGCTCCGCCCTCCTGGGCGTGTGATCCATTCCTTTTACCCATCTAATTCCCTACTGAGCCTCGCGCCCGGCCGCGTACCGCCACCTTACGGTTGGTCCCCCGACGACACCCCCAAAGCGTCCCCGAACGCGCGCGTTCTGCCGAGGGGGATCCCACCGTTTCCCCTCAGTGCACGACACTTGGTGTAGTTTGATCGATGACAGGATGCCCCGTCTTGCTGAAATGTCCATTCTTCACCGAGCGGTTCAGCAAAAAAATAGTATCAGGTCTTTCTCCTTCTCTAGTATCTCAAAGTAAGCGTAGAGTCCATGCTACTTTCAACACGGACCAGATGAGACGTACCGTAGCAAAAGATCGCACCCCAAAGCATCCAATATGATCCTGCCTGGTGCCTTGTCGAAAAGGCTTGTTTTTCTCGCCTCAAGTCGTGTCAATAGCGTGCCAACCCATCTGGCCATCCAGGTTAAAACTTTCTCTCGTCCGAAAAGATTACCTGAGGCGAAAAGGCGCTTATCTTCTCCGGAATCTTCTTTTTCCATTTTAGTCTTGCCATCCTGTGCCTCTGGAGCATCTACGGACGCGTCAACATTTGCTTGTACTTCAAATGCGGTGCGTCACGAAGTATGTTCTGAACGCGACCGACGCCCACACCAATGTTGAGGTTTAGCTTTAGCTCCCGGCATTATTTTTCTCTTTTACTAGCCTCTTGCAGCAAAAGCCGCGTTTGCTTGTTAGAATTCTTTTGTTCCGTTGCGAGTGCTTTTGCGTCCTTCAACCCGCTTTGGGCGCTTCAAAAAGTTTTGTAGGGTACCTGGGGAGGGCACCTGGGGACCTGGTAGGCGTGCGAGCGATCTGGCAAACGCTCAAACACTCCTGTTTCATGGCCACAATCTGCCTCTTCTCGCGGTCTGACAGTAGCTTTCCGCGAGGCATTTTTCCTTGCGATGCCAAGTTTTTTTATGGACACACAATGTGCATTGCTTATGTATCCAACTATCCCAGGCGCCGACGTCACTATTTCGGTTTACTGCCAACTTTACATGGTAGTAAATGCTGTATAATATGGGTTTTCGTGCTCATTTCGCCCACATTTTGGGGGATAACTTGGAGTGCTTTTTTGTTTGATAGAAATGGGGCTTCAGAGACGCGCTCACGCACGCGCGTACCATGGGTGTTGCCCTATCGGCTTCTCGAGGCAGTGTCAAAAGTGCTTTTATCGCATTGGGGTGGGGTGTATTTATGCAAATTTCGTAATTATGAGGACAAAAGTGGTTTTATTTTTTCTAGACAACGCAACACGCGATTTCACTTCTGTGTTTTGTAACCAGAAGGCTATCACTACAGGTAAAGCACGCGGTAGTCGATTCTAGCGAAAACCAACTCATTGGCACACATAGAGGCGTGCAAAAGAAAAAGTCGGTTTACAGTAAGCATTTTTCTTGAAGCTAATTTTATACCAGTAGCATTGAAACATGGCCTCTTAAGTGCTTTATATTCGGTTCCAGCCTTAGAAAAAATTTATAAAGAGTCTAGCTACCAAAGAAATAGACGTTTACCCACGGTTTCAACGTAAGGTTTCTACGTTGAAAGGGGAGTACAGTAGCCCAAGTTCCACAGCGATTTGAGATTTCGCTTTCTCCATGTTGGCTCAGGCATGACGTTGAGGGAATCGCTAGTTCTCAGTGGCATTTCCTAAAAAAGGAGTGGAGCTGCACAAGGACCATGTTTACAGCGGTATAACAACGTTCCTGTGGTAGAAACAAGGAAGCGACGTCTATCTAATCCTTGCCTTCGTAGACGACTTTCTTCTTCTTCACTTCGTCCCAATTGGTTGAAAGGACCTGACCGTCGCTCTCCTGGTAGCTCTTCATCATGGCACGACGCACATCCTCATCAGCGTCCTTGTACAAAGTTCTGAAGAGGGACATGGCACTATCATCTTCCTTGTAGTTTTCCAACTCTTTCTCAGTGAGAGATGCCCATTGCTTCTGCCGTTCTTCTTGCGCTTTGCTTCGTTGTCTCGACTCCGCACCAGCTTGTGCAACAGCAGAGAGAACTTGTGCCTCTTTGTCCAAGGCCTTCCACGTCGAACCTGCGTTGGCCTTCGCTAGTCTAATTTCTACTTTGAATCGACTAAATGTCCACGTGCTCTGGTCTACGACAATGTCTTCATGTAGATCTTTATCCAAGATATAGTCGGGTGCGTTCGGACGTTTCAGACACACTGATAGATGGGAAGGCTTGAATGATACGGCGCTTTGTTCTCCATCAACATCTTTCGCATAAATGTCAACAGTGACATGCGACGAGGATTGGTACCACTGCATTCGCGTGTGATCTACCTTGGGCTTGGGTAATGGCACCGAACCACTGTTGTTTTCCTTTTCTGGGGATGGAGTTGTAGCTGAGTTCGATGTCGCTTTGCGAGGCACGGTCTGGGCAGAGCCTCCTGTGACATCAACGGTTTCCATTACTTCGTCGCTGTCTGTTTTCGCTTCATTATTGCAGCGGCTTGCCCAGTCCAAGTAGGACATTTTCATAGTGGCCACACCCTCAAGCACCGCAGCCTTTTCGAAAGACTTCTTCGCCTCCGCAAGTTGCTTCTTGTTAAAGAGAGCTTGTCCCGTCCAATACCACAATGATGCATCTTCTGGAAACCGTCGAGTTGCTTCTTTTGCGCTCTTGAGACATTCATCAAACTGTTCGGCTGCAGAAAGCGCACTGGCACGCGCGGCATACAACGTTCGCAGCCCATCTTCGCAAATTGTGATGGCTTTAGCAAACTCGTCTGCGGCTTTGACGTAATCTGCGTCTTCCACGGAGTCTTTTGCAATCAAGATGTGTGAATCTGCTGCGGCAAGTGAAACATTCTTCATTTCGCTGGAGGTCAGAAGCTGTCTCAGCTTTTTTCAGGTGCCACGCAGATCTGGAACTGATGCAAAGACGTGACTATTTTGAAAAGAAGTTAGGTGTGTCCTCCAAGATGCTCTGTGTTGAATGTTGAGCGCAGTCAATAATTTGTCGCAAGCAATCGTAAGATGCCCTCGCACGGTCGGTGTGTCGGGGAGGTGGTGGCCTGGCCTGTCCGCACGCCGAAACTGTAGTTCAGAAGTGCCTATTTGTATTGATCCGAAAGTCAGCTCAGCGCTTTCTAGAATAATCAGTTATTTTTATTCCCCAAATGAATGGCACACAGACAGAAAATTTCAGCTGGTGCTGGCCAAATGCGGCACCATCGTTTATACGCCATCGGTACAGTAGTGCGTAGTCAGAAACTGCAGACCACAGCGCTTGGCGAATGTCACCGCTGTCCTGTAGCTTTAGCCTTGCCTCTTGTGATGACATTGCATGCAAGAACCTGGCTAGCGTGAATACCCAGCAGTGAGCTTGGGCTCACTGGATAGTGTCATATGGGAGATTCTGCACAGTCGGCGCAGTCCGTCTCGGCGCAGGCAGCTGCGCGATGGAGACTGTTTGGCCATTCGCGGAGTGTACCTAAAGAAGTGGACAAGTCACAAGGCTCCGACACGCAAGATAGCATTGGGTCACAAACGACCGAGACCTGCACGGACGCTTCGCAGCCGCAAAAAGCTGCTTTCGTTGCGATCCCTGATGAAGCAACATGTAGATCAGCATGGGAAGGCAGATGGGACCGATCGCCGGAAGCTTGGCGAAATTTTGTCTCCATGAATCCTAAAGTGTTCGGAATCACAGAAACAGAAGACCAGAAAATAAGGCAGAAAAACAATACCTATGTCCCCACTCCCCCGCTTTCTGGGAATGGGGGCCTTGGCACGTCAATGATTAGTGGGATTGTTGGCTCGTTCAGCAAAGTATTGATGACTATGCTTAATGACCTACATCTCTATCGAATGGACTTTCTGTATGATGCCATCGAGCACAGATCAGATACACATGGATTGCTCACGTTCAGCAACCATCAATCAGTCATGGACGATCCATTTTTGTTGGCAGCCGCCCTCCCCAGCCGAATCCTTCTCAATCCTAAACTGCTGAGGTGGGGTCTCTGCTCTCTAGATGTTTGCTTTCAAAACGCTTTAGTCGGTCGTACTCTGCGGCTTGGGAAGGCGATGCCGATACAACGCCGCGGCGGCATTCACCAGTCGTTTCTTCGATCTGCGGCGGAAAAGCTTATAAATGGCGACTGGGTGCATATTTATCCAGAGGGGCGGATTCGCCAGGTTGGTATGGGCTACGCAAAGAGGGGTGTTGGTAAGCTTCTGGCAATGGCTTTTGAGGCGCGACAAGGGCTACCTCTCATTGTACCATTGTATCACGAAGGAATTGAAAAAGTCATGCCCCAATCACCTGGTACCAACACCCTTGAAAAGCCCGTGCCCCGCGTTGGCAAAAGACTGTTTGTTTTGGCTGGCGAGCCAATTGATTTGTCACATATATTCCACCGACTTATGCCAGACTGTCAAGCAGCAGGAGGAACAAAGACAGACGCTTCCCCATGCCTCCGTCTGTATGAGGAGATCGCGGACTCCATGGCAATTACAATGCGCCTATTACGGGCTGAGTTACGTCGAAAGGTGCGGTTGGAAGAAGACATAGATCTCGGAGAACCATACGAGTTTTCATGACCGCTTGTACTCAGGATTGGGCACCGGTTTTCTCGTCATCTCTCGCCACGTTTGGATGCGTAAAGACTGGAATATTATAGTGTAGAACTGCGTCATTAGTTCGTGAATCATATGACCATGTTTTGTGTCATCCCAATCGTCGATACGTATTACTCCCAATCATCCTCTCCCCAGTCGTCGTCCGGTGTAGAGATAACTTCCAGAGTTGTTGTTGGCTTGGAGGCTGCAGCCTTATATTCATCCGCTTTTTCAGTCGACGGTTTCTTTTCCTGAGGGCCAGTTTTTGGCCCAGCTTCCTCAGCTCCCCCCTTTTGTAGATTCTCCTGAGAAACCGAAGGAACAGAGGATTCACCGACCCCACCTGCTCCTTTTTCATCGGACACATTCTGCTCTGTTTGGACCTGGGTGTCATCATCCCAATCATCATCTCCCCAGCCATCTTCATCATCTCCCTCTGCGACCGTGTTTTCCGCCCTTTCTAGAAGCTTTTTCCTGCGCTCTTCCTCATTCTCCAGAACATTTTTGGCAAAGAATAAGCGCATCCAAAATGTGTCTTCCTCCACAATTTTCGGCACAACCCTTTCATACAATTCCGCAATTGACGCGTGGCGGTCAAGAATGGCAATGCACCTGTCGGCAAAGTCATCGAGAACGAAAGACTTGCTCCATTGTTCGAATGCATCAAGGTCTTTTGCGGGTTCGCAGTACGTGTCCGGATCTGCCTCCAACGTAAAAATGCGCTTCTCGAAACGAGTTTTCGGCACACCCTCTCTAGCATCGACATGATCCCCTTCCTCTTGACCTGGCGCCTGCCCCCACAAGCCTGTCCATAAATCCCCCACCGTCTGTCCAACAATTGAGTTAGTGATTGTTTCTCCCACCTTTGCAATTTCTTCATTGACATCCATAGCATCCTCCGGATCCACTTGTCCCCTATCAGCAGTGAGAGGTAGCAGCCCAGTTGCAGGATCACTCATCGCAACAATTGCTGCTCCGTCGGTCTGCAAAGCAGCCCTCTCAACTTCCCCGACATCACCTTCATCAGACTCTACCATGTTTGCTTTCGCCAATATCGCAGCCTCCATCGCTTGTGCATTCCTCTGCACTGTGGCGGCAACAGATTTGACAGAGCCCGTAAAGTTGGCTAGCGCCTCTTCGTTCGGGGCAAACGCGCTCATGTGTGTACTCAGGTCTCTGCCGATGTCGTCGAGGGGACGCAAGTGGCTCGAAACATTCTTTCGCAGGTTTTCGAAATCGCCTTCTTTCACTACTCGGGTCACCTTACCCGTCATAGATGTTGCGAAGCTCCATATTGAGTCAGCCGCGTTGCCTAGGGCGTCATCAATATTATCATCTATTTCTTCGACTGCAGCTCCTAATCGACTGAGAGAAAGCGCGTTGCTTCCATTTTCTTCTTGCGGATCACTATCGGCATCGGCATCTCGCTCTTCTATGCCAGCAACTTGAGACTTTGCCGCATTCGACACTCCCCCGGCTTCTTTGCCCGCCTTCGCAATTTTCGCGACCTCGTTCCGCTTCAAGGAAACTCCCTGGGAATCAGTGTTGTCGTCGGATAAGGGGACTGTGTGGGCAGGCTCTTTCAGACCATCCATTATTCCCTAGCCCTCGTGCTTGAACTGTTCGCAGTCGGTAAGTACAATTGAGCTACTTGCAACGCCGGGAGCGAGGAGCAAAAGGTGTCTAATTTTTCCGTGTCGCCACCACAACGAATAGCACTTAAGAAAGACGCGGTCAATTTCAGTCTCGAGAATGCCGGGCAACCTGGAACTGTCACCGGTGCATCGAATGTCACGGAGAAGAATGTGCCTTTTGGTTGCAGCGGAAATTAGACCCACCCCGTAACTCTCAGAATAAACACCTTTCAAAAATTTAATCAATTTTCCCACGTGCCACGGATCACTTCACACGTGTCATGGATTTTCTTTAATTATTTGAAGCCCAATCTGAATTGTCTCTCACAGCGGACAGCGACGAGGATCCACAATCGAGACATGTACAAACTGCCTCAGATAAAAGCATGGCATTACAGTACTCTGTTTGGAATTGATCAGAGTCTGGCTTTACATGTTTACGCCACCTTAACACGAAAACTTAGGACATGATGCTCACCATATCCCGAATAGGCTTCTTCCAAATTGGTTTAAACAGCATGTCCGACAACTAGACGAAAGTAGAGCTTTGCTGAATGGGGGTTGCCAACTTCGGTCCGAGCACAGCCGTATCACGCATAAACACAAAAACGAGAGTCCCACAACGGAGCTAACCACCAATATACAAAAACATGCTCCACAAGGCCATACGTTGGCCACCAATGGGACAAACCCCCCGAACATCATCCACAAATGCTGTTACTTGCGCAATACCTCTGTACACTCTCCAAACCTTTCCCTACGACTGCAAGAAGCAATAAACTGTCTCGGATGGACGGACCCCAAAACTCTGTTGTCGAAGATAGCCGTTGCCGCACCCAACCAGTTGCAATCTGCTCGCTATCTCCTTTCTACCCAAAGCATTTTCTGAACAACGAGCCTGTTCAACGAAAATACCCAATTCGAAGCGCCAAACGCGACAAGCACAGAAGAGGCGCACATTCACATGTTAGAATCTGTTCGTCAGCTTGGAGCCTTCCAGCTAAAGCGCAGTAGCTTGGTTCGCGAAAGACTTAAAGAGAAAAATTGTGTTGCTCCTGGAACAACAACCAAAAACGTAAAAAGAACTTACCCCTTTTCCTACTTGACGTAGGGCGATCCCTCTTACCGCCCTTCTCCTTCCGCCCTTTTTCTCCTCGGGGTTTTTCGCTCCCCTTTGCGCCTAACCGTTCGTTATCTTCACGTCCCCCTACCGGAGGCACAGCCCCCACAGCCAGGTGATTTGCCGATGGAATGGATTCATTCGGAGCCACACCAGCAGCACCCAAAACGCTGTGAGTGACCACTGTCTGTTTCGCTCCAGACGCACCATCGGGACTGTTCGTGAAAGACGCATTCCGACGCATAGGTCCCTTAAATTCAGGGTTCTTGTTCTGATCCCCATCTGAATTTCCATCTTTCGCCGCACTGTTGGTTTTCTTCTTTTGTCGTTGTATGAAAAACTTGCGTTCTGCTGCCTCCTTCTTTTCATTTTCTGTTTGCGCCTCGGCCGTCGGAGACGGCATCTTTGCAATCTTATCGCGAGCCATCTCGGCTTCGTGCTTAATCTCCTCGTCTGCGTCAGCCAACAAAGAGTCCATAGCTGTCTTGAAAGCAGATTTTGACCCACAAGCAACTGCAATTTCGGGCATGAGACGTGCCAAACGAAGCCTGACGTTTGGTACTCTATCCCGGGAGAGTGACAAGAGCTCCGATGCAAACAGGTGAGTGAAGAGCCTATGGCTCATAATCTTCAGCGCGACTGTGCTGCCATCAATATAAGCCAGCCGCGTCCAATATACCTTGCCTCGAGCCCATTCCGACCGGAAGTGTTTTAAAATGTGGTCTCTTCTCCTTACATCAGGGATGTACCGGACCACGGAAACTAGCGCCGATATGGATGCTCTCCTCACCAAGTAAGTTGATTCTCGAGCCATTTGGAAAAGAAGAGGCGCGACATGCTCACACAGCATATCCTGTGGAATTTTGTTGGCGCACTCATCAATTTGCTTGGCGAGCAGCTCCTGCGTTCTCCACGAGTCATGTGACATCGTCTCAAGCGATTCGAAAACCGGGGAAAGTTCTCGCGCTGGGGAATCCTTCGAGTTGGGGTTACTTCGTCCAGTTTCCTTGGAACCCGAGGCAAGCATCGTGAGCACGCGCGCAAAGTACGCCAGTGAATTCATTCGCACCTGCGGGTTTTGATCGGTCATCAAGTTGGCAATCGCAGTCAAGGTTTCCTCCCTCAGCTCGCCATTGCCGAGCAGACGCGCAGTTTCGTGAATTCCAGCTGCCAACGTCGCTCTGGTTTCTACGTCAGTGTCTGCAGATAACGCATGAACAACGCCTCGAATCTTCTCAAACCGCTTTTCGCCGCACACAAAAGCGACGGCGGGCACATTAAAAGCACACCAGTGGCGCACAGTAGGTCCATTACAAGTGACCATGCGGCGCAAAGCGTTAAGCGCGATGTTCCAAGTTTCCTCGTTCGTGAAGAGAGGATGAACAGCAACCAAAAAATAGCCATACACCTCCGAAAAAATCTCCAGCATCAAGTATGTATCATCGTCAACCGTGCGGAGATCTGACGAAGCAACGCTGCTAGCATTAGCACACTCATGTAAAAACGTCGGAAGTAACATGGTTGAAAAACTGGGTGACACCTTCGACTCGACTTTGTGGGCCTCAGCAGATTTAGCAACGGCACGCATGGCGGCTGCGCGGACGCGAGCGTTTTCATCGCGCATAAGCGCGTCAAGCTTTGGCCAGAGCTGCTTCTCCGATATGCGCAGCGGAAGCTTAGAACCGACGGTAGCCAGAGACTGGGCGATCATAGCGCGTACGGAGGGGTCCTGGTCATCACATAGACGCAGGGCTTGACCGAGGAACTGATCCTCGAGCTCTTTGGCGGTCAGAGCGTCATTTAGAGAACCAATGATCCTTGCGGCAAGACGACGGGACTCGACCGTGGGACTCGAAGCGCGATCGACAGTGGCCGGGACGACAAGTTGCAAAACGTCCTCTCGCTTAACTTGCGGAAGCATCATGGAAAGAATCTCTCCCCAGGCGTCAAAGACATCACCGCTCTCGCTCATTTGAATGATTCGCAAGGCGGCGATGACGATTCTCTTTGCGACAGACTCTGGAACGCGCATGCCAACAACAAAGTATAAAGCCTCTGCTGCAGCCATCTGGACCTCTTCCTTCCAACGCACTGCGTCGCGACAGATCTCCGGGACCATGAGCGACAAGGTATCGTCTGGGCAATGCTCTAGAAACTGCGGGAACTGGAAGAGGACGGCGAGCCTCTCCAAATCAGAACCGTCCAGCAAGACAAGTGTGGCGTTTGACACGCTAGTAAGAACATCGTCGTTGAGAACAACAAACTCGACGCCGGCGGTGTCCGCATCGTACTGGGCGTTCACCTTCTTGGCTTCGTCCTCGTCTGGGTTGAAGGGGAGGTGATCGTCGGAAGAGGTGGCGAGCGGAGGCTCAGCATCCGGATCGGGGGTGCCAATCGTGGCGGGGGTGACCGGGGAGTACGGGGGATTTCCTGCAGAGATGGTAGCGGCACTGGGGGGGGAAACATTCGGCGAGGCGGTTTCGGGAGAGACCTGGCCGTTGGTCTCTGAGGATTGGCGCGGGATAGAGGGAGGGGCTGAGGTCGACGCAAAAGTGTCGACAGCCATGAATAGCAGGCGATATATGACAGGGAACGGGGCTTACTAAGCGCAACGGCAAGAGTGCTATTAAGCGGAGCGAGGGAGGGCGGGGGTGCAACGACTAGGGGTGAAGGAAAAACGCGGGAGGGTTCATGAAGGGCGGAAGTGGGGAAAGAGTAGTGGGGAAGCGGACGGGGAAGACGTGCGGAAGCGATGGGGGGATTGGGAAAACACAAGGGGGGGAGCAAGGGGGGCCGGTAAGAGTGGTGCGGGGTGAACCGGGGGAAATTGTGG
>NW_005178676.1:23760-36591 GCF_000350225.1 Chondrus crispus | reverse complement strand
TTCCCTCATGTGTATGGTGTTATTTTGTACTTTATGCTTTTGGTGCCACTGCGGGCACAGCCAGCGGCTCTGACACCATTCAGCCACGTCCCCAGCTGTAAGTACGGCCCCCCTTTCCCCGCTGTAATTGCTTGCTTCACCTTTTCCGCCATACGTTTCTTGACGGCACCCTCCGTTTTTTATCATTAAAACGACCTAGTTTACCACCGGTGCCCCTGACGTGTCTTCTGTAATTCCATTTAGTCTAGATGTCTCAAAAACATACCCACCCACACCCACCTCCCAAGGGGGTCCCAGGGAATCACAGGAGTCCATGAATTGGGTCCAGTTCAGCCCCGCAGTTTTCGTATTTGGCCCTTCTTATAGACCCACTAGTTCTACTACGTACTCCTCACTACGTGGGACCTTGGGGCGAGGTGCTAGCAGCGCTTCAGAGCTGCTCCAGAATCCGCTGCAGTATCAAACGCACCCCAAACTTTTCAGTCTTCCCCTGGACCCCCCTTGACATGTAAACCACATTTTGAAACATTCTTCCACTGCACAGGTGTACGGTACCGCTGATACTGCACCAAAGGGTACAATATCTATTCCTGCAACCGCAAAGTTGTGGTAGCCGAGGACGCGGCTTCCCTTTGAACAGAAATATTTTCTTCATTCTTGTCGAGCCAATTCCCTGTTCGTTGCAGCGCTGTTTGTATGGTAAACAAAGTTAGACTACTTTACTGTGCTGTGCTGTGCATTAGATGTACTGTACCGGTACGGTATCCAGCTGATTGCAACACAAAAAAGGCTGACGTTTTTTTTTTGAAACCTTCCATCGATCAAGTACGCAGTTGCTTTTCTGTGCTCATCTAAGTGTTTTCGATGTTTCCGCTTTCCACCACGTAAAGTTTACTGTACAGTGTTCGTTCACAGTGACTGCGGTGCGTACGGAGTAAAGACATGAGAGATTGCTTGAGGCGTTCAACAGGTCTGGGCTGGACAGGACAGAAAGCCCCTGAAGTCATCACTGTAGGCAACGTTAAGGACGAAAAAGGTGAAATTCGCTCCCAAATTCATATTTCTCTCAAACGCAGTCTTTCAATAGTGCAATCGTCAGTTGCGTAAGCCCTTTGAATTTGTGGCTCTAGGAGTGTTAGCGTCACTGCCCGTCCACGTGTACACTAAACACGCGTAATTCGAGCGTCTACGACGTCTTCGAGCGTCTGCGAGTTTTCACTCCACTTGATCCTTGATGCCCAGAATAGTACACATGGCATATCTACGGAATCTTGTGCACTGTCTCGCGCGACGCACTGTTGGGACCGTAGGCTGATTGCGGGACTGCAGGCGGGCAACCGCCAACGTTCTGGGCGTGAGCATTGCAGCCCAGCCGCTCGAGACAGGAAAATATGCCCCTCACGCTGGCGCCGGGCAGCACCTCAGCCGGATGTGGATACCGAGAAATACAGTACGGTGTCGCATGATAAGTCTAGCGTTTTTGCGTAATTCCCCCTTCGTATGTCAGACGCGGTGTCAAACAACCCCCCACTTTCCTTACATATTCCACGTCTGCGTTCGCGTTTCACTTCCTCATTCCTGTCTCGACACGTTCCCATACCTTCCTATTCTTCCTGTTTTCTCGCCGACCTGCTCCCCGAAGCCACCACTCATTTCGAACAACATCCTCTCCTCTGTCATCGTCCTGCCTTCTTCAATCGCTCCTTTTTGATTGAAACTCAACGCTAACCTCGCTAGGCACCTCTGCAGCCTCGTTGTGTCTGCTGCCACTGCATTAAGATCTTTGTCCATCTTCTATCTGTAACCTGAATGGATCTCTAGTCGCACCGAGCTTCGACATCTATCCTCGCCATGAACGGTCACCCCCGTCAGCAACCCAAGCATCTGCCATATTCGCAATGGTCGCAGCATCGCGCAAATAACGGCTTGATCTACCTTTCGCACCCGGTCACGGGCGAAGTCAAGTGGCTGTGGTCCCGACATCACGACCCGAAGACGTCGAACGATTACCTCGTCAATACAATCACCAGCAACCGCGTTTGGGTCACCGCGCAGAATGAGCATCTGTGCCCGAGTAAGCCACGGACGACACAGGCCGCGGCCTCGCAACCGGTACAGGGAACATCGAAACTCACCGCGTTTCCGTCTAGTGCATTGAAAAGCGCTCCTCCAGGCAATTCCACAGATAGGTCGACAAACGCGTCCAACACCAGCAAATATAGGGAACTTGAAGCACCAAAGTCGTTGGGGCTCACAGCCGATGAGATCCTCATGCAAGCGGAGGGCGGCCGCCGATACATCTACAACAAGAAGACAAAGAACTCTCGTTGGCTTGACCGTCCTTCAGAAAAAATATCGGCTGACCAGAAGAATGCCTCGATCAAGAATGGCTCTTCCAAGCTTTCGTCTTTCCCGTATGCTCCTGAGCGGAAGGAAAGGGGTACATTCACATCAGATTCGAATCCAACACTCAAAGCAGCGTCGTCGCATGCATCTGAGTCACAGTCATGGCAAGCCTTCTCACATGAACGGAACGGTTCTGCCCATCAGCGAACTAACTCTCAAACACGAGGAACGGCCAACGGGTATGTACACAGATCCAAGCCTCTAAGCGCAGATGAGGCGGCTTTGTCTATTCAGAGAGCCTTCCGCGCGAGTGTCGTTCGGAGAGGGAACTTAGTCGATAAGTGGCGACTGATCACAAAGGTGCTCGACGAAGTGTCAGATACGATATCGAAAGGAAAGTATGATATTGACTATCTGAGAGGCCTACCAAATCGAAGCCTTAATGGAGAAGAACGAGGCCATGCAGTCCAGCGACTCCTTGAGCTTGACGAGTTCCTGTCGCAAAGAACGATGGTCGTTGATGCAGTCGAAAGTGCTGGAAACCAGCTACTCCGAGGAAAGCGAAAAGAAAGTGTGAAGTGGATTCTGAAACTGCAAGATGAAGTAATTGCGTTGAGAAAGACTTTGAAGTCATAGCGCGCCCATACCAGGGGCTATTTTGTAGGGTTTATTCTTCATCCATCTTTGAAAGGCGCAGCTGTTGCTATCCGTATTCTGTAGCAACACCAATATCAAAATGGTGCGAAGGAGGGCCGAACCTCCTGGATTTGAACGCGGTGGCGCATTGTGAGGCTGTCTGTAATGCACAAGCACAAGGACTTGCATTGGGCGGCAGTATCCAGACGTAATATGAGTTTTCGCAACCGCGGCAACAGAGAAGAAATAAAAGTGCAACTCCAATAACAAACACATGACGTAGAGCAGCGGATTAAACTGCACAGGAGTGAACAAAGTTGGCCCCAGGCCCATCTGCGGCATACCAGACGAGCTAAGCACCGACACTGCAACAAAAAGCACACATGCGATCCAAAGCAGCTGGTACCTCCTCTTGCATAAGTGCTGGTGTAGGTATCCTACGTCTAATTCTTCAAGCCCATCCTCCTCCAGAGTCCATCTCTTTTCAAAGCCAACACACAGCCATCACCTGAAGTAAGCTCTCACCTCTGAATGTGGTCTGTTAGTGAGATTGGTTTGAAATAATATCAGAGGAACAGTATCAACGATTGAGGCAAACGAAACACCATGGGAGTAGAAACGCAGAAATGAAGACGCCAGACAAATAATATTTGTCTTCTGAAAGGGAAACATTCGTTTCCCTTTGAGAAGATGCGCTGATCAACATCTCCCACGATGTTGGGCTCGTCCGATTGGCTTCGCGAGTTCTCTCTGCACTCTGTACTCTGTACTGTTTCTAACGAAGGTCACCTCTCTTCATCGTGCGCGTAAGTGGAGGTGTCTTTTTTGAGCCTTTGCTCTGCGGTAACTACGGCATGCAGTAACGCTAGATTCCAAACTTGATAACGTGAGTATCATTCAGTCGAACTTCCCTCTCACCAGAAAGTCTAAGCGAGGAAACTGCGCGAATCGAACATGCGAAGGAAAGCAGCTGTTCTTAGTAGTGTCATGTTGTACGTAGGGGCGCACGTGCACAAGCGTGTAAGCAAGAGGATCAATGGATGTGCATCTCTAGTGCTAGAGGTCGACAAGAGTAGAACAGATACTAGGCAGTATCTATCTCAGCCGAAACCCCGATGCAGATAAAAGCATGATGTGTACCGTACGGTAGTGTACCCTTCTGATATGAACCATGACTCTGCTCGCTTCGACACTGTATAGACTTCTTTGAAGTGAATGTGGACATCAATGCTGACGAGAGCACGGGCCTCTCTTCCCCACGATGTTGGCCGTCCTGGAGACCATACTCATAGTCGAGACCATACTCATAGTCGAAGTGAAATCCGCATTGAGGACGACAGCTTTCTCAAAGTTATGCACAACGCCTTTCATGCATGTTGACGCCACGAAGCATCACGTTTGGATCCCTTTCATGAGGGATTGTGTGGTTGGCCACACATACTAAAATGTCATTTTTGGAATGTATGAAATGTGCTTCAGACTCGCAACACAACATGCTTCATCCCCTGGTGACCTGCATAGACGACGCATAAGAAGCCGTTTCTCCCTCTAGATCACTGATAAAAATGATGTCCTGATCGGTCCCAAACGCCAATCTAGCCTCGTCAAGATTCTCTCCTGAAATGACGCAAGTCTGCCGATCCGTTGCCGGGTCTTTCATGAGAAACGAGTCAGTCACTGGATTGTACGCATACAACAAAACGTAGTGACCAAGAAATCCAAGCGAGTTCGTCAAAGAGGAGAGCGTCTTGGTGGGCGCTGCTGAGCGATCACAAATCGAACATCTCATGAGTCCCTTGTCTAGTAGCACAAGAATCAAACGATTTCCTTCAAGAACAGCGTCTCGAATCTCTTCTATCGAGACGGTCTTTTGCACCACATGCACACCATCGCAGTTGGCGGTTTGAAACAGCTGGTTGACGCGCTTTGTGTCCTGTGGCAACTGCTTTCGATAGAACTCTTGCTTTCGATATTCTGGACGTACCCCTTTGATGATGGTAAAGTACGTTGCTTCTAAGGAATAGCGACGAAGCAAATAGGCGAGGTCAATACTCCAAATACTGTCGGTGACACATGATTTGCGCAAATCTGAAAATGAACTCTACGAAACATAATACAAATGTTCCAACGGTTAACTCTCTCTCCATCAAACTGCATATGGCGGCGCTTCCAGAGATTCAAGAAGTCGCGATACGGCTTCTACTCATAAAAAATACGCTTACCTGTTTGGCACCACGCGCGCGGAGGGCCATTTCAACGCATGCTAATCCGCAGTCCCATGAGTACGACTGAGGCACATGCGGCACCGTCCCTTGGTGCGTATGAATAAAATCCTTCATAGCGTCGTCTGTGTGGCGGGCAATAGCGGAATATGAGGACTTGGTGCTGGAAGTGGGCAAAGCTGGGCGCTTTGTATGCGAGCGGAACATCGCCAACTCTGCATGGGCTTGCATTCCCCGCAGTCTTTTGCAATCGCTTTGACAGAGAGGCAGCGTCAAGCCGTGGTGCCAAGGGCTACGCGAGCATGCAAGAGCCTAAAGACCACTGGGAACTTGCTTGAAGGTCTCCCCCTGGGAGAAAGCAAGCGACAGTTGCACACGGGAGGAAGGTTTGACAGACCAAGGCGAAAGGCATGGTCGCCCCTCCAGCCTGTTTCTCAAAAGCAACAATCTGAATTGCTGTATTTCTCCTGTTATGATACTGGCACCAGTTTCGGTTGCAGCCAATTATATACTGTACGTATAACGGTTCACTCACAGAACAATCCCGTTGAACTGCACATGCTCTCGGTAGCATCGTTTGCCGCACAGCACATATCTCGCTTGCTCAAACCTTTCAGGGAAATAGAGGAGGACAGGTACAGTAAAATACCCATTATGCAAAAGCGTTTTCTGAACCACTCAAGCTCGTAACATAATGTAGTCTCGTTGCGTGCCGCCTGCTTGTAAACAGTTACCATCGCACCACAATCCACAAATGTTTAGTTGTGCTGCGTGGGAAATGTCCGCGATGTCCAATGAGACCGCACCGAGGCGTTCTTGTGAGGTGCAGTTTGATGCACGCTATTGAAGACATTCCGCATATCTAGGCCGCCACGCAGTTCGTCTCATTTGCAAACCGAGGGGTAAGGACACACTTCGTGCGGAACAGCACTTGTAGTGGACCTGACGGGATGTATTCACCAAATGCTTAGAATGGAGAAAGTCCCGTGTGCTATAGTTGGCTGCCGAAAGGATTGCAATGACCAGAAACGACTTAATCGTGTCTGGCCATGTCTGGAACTGGAAGATAAGCACGAGTAGGACTGCAGCAGGGCGGGACACCTCTGGCGTTTGACGGACGGTGGGCTCAAGAAAGTGCACCGCATCGAGGGAAAGATGTTCAGCAGCCTTTAGCGGTCGCAAGCTAGAACATAGAAGTAGATTTACCTGCCGATGAGGGGATGGATGGCGTGAAACAGACCGGGGTAAGGATGTCCATATGTTTTAAATTCCTGCAGATGGGAGAACTAAATACTACTTCAAGAGTACACAGGGGACGGGAGAATATGGAATCTGTAACCTGAATGCAATATGTAGAAAAGCTCGGGCACGCAACCCTTTCACCTGTTTCCTACCCCGGCTCTCACCACCCAAGATGGGCTGACGACGCGATGCTTTCTTGAATTCCACTTCGTGATCTGTTTGTCAAGCTCCCCTGCTCCCATGGGATAGCGCCTGATCAGGGCCACCATCTCACCTCACCTGAGAAAGCCTGTACACAATATGCCGACAGCATTGCAGCCGCGTAGACTGTAAAAGTAAACCTGTCTCTCTGGCTCTGCAAAATTATCAGCGGCTGCGTGCTTGGGGACCAGCCCGATCCTTTTTCCTTGGGGGATAGACTCAAAGCTGGTCCTCTTTGAGGAGGATAGACTCTAAACAGGTCCCCAGTGCGCATTTGTGAAGCCAATCTCTTCTCAGTCCCGTTGAGTGGCGTTCGCGGGAACATCAGTGAATCTCGCAAGGCACTGATGTTCCTCGTTCATCCCCCCTGTGAAAGTATTGAAAGACATGACCACCTGTGCTACTAAGTCCCCCGCGTTTTGCGTTAGGCGAGTAGCTTCATGAGTACCCGCAGTCAAGCTTTCTCTCCCAACGCATCCAGACGAGATGTTACTTCCAGTTTTCCACGTAGCGCGTCTAAGCCAAACATTGGCTGTTTGGTACCGTTCGCATCTTCTTACCGGACCACACCGCAAGCATCCTGCAGACATCCCCTAGACAAGATGAATTTTAGCCTTTCCTCCCTTTGCTGAGGACAGGAGCCGGCTTTTCGAGAATAATGTAAGATGTCCAAGCCTCTGTAGTTCTGGTGGTGAGTAGCTGCTCCACTGAAACAGCCATGCTTCAGACGTCAGGAGAAACTCTAAAACACCAGTCTAGATCTTGCTCACCAAACGCTTCATTTGGGAAGCTAGCAGGGCTATGTTCTGCTGTAAATAGGCAACACATGGTTTAATCTGCTTCGTCGGAGTCCGGCACCAAACTTTTTTGCCAGAATCGAGCCAGTCGGTACTCGAATCTCCACCCGAATGTTTCCTCTGTAGTTCGAGACAGCGCCTTCCAACGCGCCCGCTATGACAGCTGCGCGGCACGCGTACTACTACCAGGTTCCCCCTTCTTTCAATTAAACATCTTGGGCCGCGCTTGGGAATATAGAGGAAGGCAAGTTCGAAGCAAGAAATCTCTATATTTTGCAGGTCACACTTATGCAGGCATCGAAATTCACAAAACAGAAGTGGGGCGGTGGCGGAGAGGGGTTGGCACACTGCCTCTGAAGGTGAGAAGCGGGCAAGGATGGCCGCGACAACACTCGAAGAGACACTATGACACAGGTAAATCAAGGCTTTGAGAGCCGTTTCTCACAGGTAAAGACAGCTCGCAGCGTATAGAGAGTATCATCAGAAGTTGTGCGTGACGCGAACGTATAAGTCTCTCACAGAGCACCCTCCCGTGCTCTGACGCTTATTCTCCTCCACAGTACTACTCCCTCAGAACGCGCTGCCGTCCATACCATGACGTTTCAATGTGTCCATCTTAGGTTTATGTTCTAACATTCCAAATGGAAATCGTCCTCGTCTTGGGCTGACAGTCCGAGGGGTCCGCTTGTCTATTGGTCCCGGACATCACCCTTTTGACCTAGATGGTCGCCGCGCCCATGGAAACGTGGGTTTCTGGTGCTGAGCTGGTTGTGCCGTATCCTTGATGCCAAGGAAGTTTATGGAGCGGCTTCAACTTCCCTGATCTACACGATGGTGAGTGTCTTCGCTTTAGCTCTTGGTTGATACCCCACTTACTGTCACTGAACAGTCTTCGGTTTTGCTTGAAAGACAGAAAAAATGGGAAAATGAGAGGTCGAAGACAGTGGTTTTTCTTTCCGAAGTTTATGTAGATCTATTGAATGAATAAGTTATGGATTATCTAGCTCTTCGCTTGCGATCATGTTCTATTCCTGTTTCCAGAAACGACATTGCTGAGCAAGGTCTTCAGTCGACCCCCTGGCGAAAGAGGAAGCTGTTCCTCACCCCTTCCCGCCAATGACCTTGCATGCCATCTTGGTGAAGATGGAAGGCCTCCCTCCTCTCCCGACCGTCCAAAGGCTTTCTTGAAGTTCTTCTTTGGACTTAAAGGGGAAGTGGGGGAAGTAGGGGAAGTGGGAGAAGTGGGGGAAGTGGGGGACGGAGACCTACCCATGCGAGGCGTTCCCGAAGACCCCGCAGCGGTCTTGCTTGGTCCCGCCTGTGCCAAGGAACCATTCGCCCCACCGCTTGCCTCGCCGAACCCTATTGTCTGAGTGACGCACGTTGGAGATGCGTCATTCTGACTGCTGATATGGCCGAACTGCGGCCTTGAAGCTTTCCGCAAGAATAGGTTAACCTTTGCCCTTCCTCCTTTCTTGCGGGACTCCACCTTCAGCCTTTCCGCCCGCTCCTGAATCTGTCTCTCCGCCTTCTCTCTTTGCTCGTCCTCATGATCCAGCGAACTCATGTCTCTCAGCTTTTGTTTCATTCGCTCATCAACCCCCTCTATTGCGTATCGGACATCTTCATCCTCATCCTGCAATAGGCGGTCGATGGCGCTTCTAAACAAAGCATTGTTGTGGCATGGGAACGCCGCTTCATGGATCATGCCGGCCAGACGAAGCCTCACGTTTGCGACGCTGTCTTGCGCCAGCTCAAAAAGAGACTTAGCAAAGAGACTCTCAAACAGAGAGGAGCTGCATACCTGCAATGCAGAAGCCGCGCAATCAATAAACGCGATTCTCATCCAGTACACTCCTCCTCGCGCCCACTCTGAGATAAAGTTGCTCATTTCCTGTCCTCTCTCAACGGAATTCGGAAGACATCGAATAGCTCGGGCTATGGCTCGCATGGCAGCCTTCCTCACCAAGTAGGTACTATCCTCGGCCATTGAACATAGCAACGGAAGGACGTTTGCGCGCAAGCATTGAGGAGGCACCAATTCTGTGGATCTTTCCAGTTGTTGGGCAAGTAACTGTTGCGTTCTCCAGTTGCCTTCAGCGAGCAAAGTCAGGTTCTGAAACATCGGGGTGAGCTTGCGGACATTTGCAACATCATTGTCTGTCGACAAGGAAACCAAAATTTCTTGAAAGTGCTCTAGAGTGTTCCTACGCACAAGCTGGTTCTTATCTTGAAGCAATGAAATGACTGTGTGAAACAATCTGTCAACAGAACCATTTCCGACAAGAATTCGACAGGTTTCATGAACCCCAGCTGCCAGATTCCAGCGTGTTTCAGGGTCTGCGTCTTTGGCCAAAAACTCTGCAATACCAGAGAGACCAGGCGTGTACCCTTTCTTAAGACTTTCAGCGACTCCTGGAAGGTTAAAGGCACAATACCGCCGAACGATAGGTCCATTGCATGTCGACATTGACATGAAGGCCTGAAATGCGTGATCTTTGCCGTTCTGGTCGTCAAGGTATTGGTGAGCAGCGAACAACAGAGGGCCGAAGCACGTTGAGAAAATTTCCAAGAGCAAATATGTGTCATCATCCACCTTTCTTTGGTCTTTCTCAGCTGCCGCTCTTGCAAATCGGCATTCAGAGATAAAAACAGGAGGAAAAAGTGTCTTGAAAAGTGGAGATGTTTGACATTCACCCTTGTGTGCTTGCAAAATCAGAGATATTGTCTTTAGAGTTGCTGCATGAATTCGTGCATCAGTATCGCTGAGCAGAGACAATAACTTAGGCCAGATAATAGTCTCGACAATTTCAATATCCAAAACTGCTCCAACAATTGCCAAAGATTCTGCAACCATTCCGCGAACATCGATATCGGTGTCATCTGCCAAGTGCAGGGCACGATTGAGCACGTAAGACTCTATTTCTGCAATGTTCAAGCAAGTGGAAAGAGACCCAAGCACCCTGGCAACAAGCTTTCTTTTAACTTCGTTCTCCGACATGGCGAAATCGTCAAGGATAGAGATAACGGACGAAATCTCATAGTTGCCATTCCACTCAACGTTCGATAATGCAACAACTAGTATTTCACCCCAGCCTTCGAAAATGCTATCATTGTTACAACTCGTAACGACCTGAAAAGCGGCATCACAAATAAGCTTGGATATACGCTTTGGTGTGGTCGTCTGTTGAAGTACTCCTCCCAGAGCGTCAGCTGCTGTGATCTGGACCAGAATAGGCCAACCTGGAACTCTTTCGCAGATAGCGGGTACTAGCTGTTCGACAGTTTCTTCAGGCCACTGGATGAGCAAGTTCTGAAGATCGAAGAGGATCACGGTGCGCTGCGCTTCAGAACCCGAACGGATAAGCTCAGCCAACAGCGTAATGTCGACGGTTATGTCACTATCAGAGTGGCATAGGTTTGCGTGCATGTCGTCCTCCGAAGAAGTAGGAAACTCTTTCGGGCAAAACTGTTTCTCTTCGGGAGCAAAGTTGTGGAGGAGGTTGGAAGTATCTAGCATCATGATAGTGAGTCTGAAAAACGTTGTTCTCGGTTACGGTTCGAATAAAGCTGTGTTTGGAGTATTTGCTGATGGGCAAGAGAAATCGTCCTGTCTCTCGCCGCAGTTCCATTCTTTTATACACCGAGCCTACTCTGCTTCAAACCGAACTCCTATGAAACAGGAATTAAACAATGATCTTTCCTTGTGACACGCAAGTGCGAGAAAGCGAGTTCAAACTAAAATGGTGTCACTTTTCGTCGTCTCCGCTGGTGAAAGGAAAAATTTTCGGCTCTTGTCACGCATGTTGCAATTGAATCTCCCTCATACTCGAAGCCGAAGGAATCGCCCACACAACAATCCCACTTGAAAGATACACGATATTGCGTGTTCCACAACGGTTATGTTTTGCAGATAGACCCAAGTAAGGTCCAGTTGCTGCATACCATCGCTTTATCAGACATGCAATACGCATAGTGAAATCTATGCCCTTACTCTTGCAAACATGGGACGCAATATTTGACGGGAGAGAAACACCGCTTGGCCCCGCAATACGAATGTGATTCAGGGAGAGCTAAGACAGAAACAGTGTCTTTATTCCATCTAAGTGTTTCCTGGTCTTCATGTGTAAACGTTACACAAATCCGGGAGCAGAGGCAGCGAATTCTACCTATGTCGATGTCCAACCCAAATGCTTTCGGGCATACCTGAAAGCCATATAATGACTAATTGCGTAGAGAAGAATCTGCATGCAATTATCAGATGCTTCGCACTTCCAAAACCTAGCCTTTCAGAAACGCAATGATCTTGTTTAGAAACTAATGCCGTTTAACATTTCTGTACTCCAAATAAGATCGTCGTGAAACTAACAAAGTCCTGAACATGCCCACAGTGAAGGGGGCTGTGACTGTTCTTAGCCGACTTTGTTGTCCGCATGTTTTATTGAACCACGCAACTGTTTTCTTTCGAACAAATTAGTTAACATTCTAGAACAGTGTTCTACTAGCTAGCGCAGGGAACTAGAGCAGGATGTCTCTTACCACATTTGCATTTGGCGGTCCATACTGCCTAGGCACTTTCGCGAAGAGACCTGAAACATACAAGCTCTTTACTCTCCCATGTCTGCCTGCATTGTGGCGTGTGTCAGATTGCTCGTGCTTGCCGCCAAAAAGTCCTTTTCGTGCTTAGTTTACAAAGGACCAAAACGTCTAACGTTCGAACGGCAAGTTGGACTGCCAAGTTTAGTTTCGGACCCGTACAAAAAACTACTTCTTTCTGAGTTTGTCATAGATTTGTGCCTTAGAATTCTTTGCCTTTCTCCCCTGATATTCGCCAGATGCCATCAGCGCATCCCTCGCGTGGTCCCTCCCCTCCCTCCTAGGCGACGGCGAAGCGGACTGCTTATTCGGGGGCCCCGCTTCAAAAAATATCGGGTTCATTGACGAATCCGGGGACCGCACGACATGCCCGTTGTCTGCAAAAATGAGACTATTGTTGCTACGACACGCCCTCACAAACGTGTCGCTAATATCCACCCGTTGTCTCTTCCTGGGGTTAACATTAAGCTTCTTAATATCCGACACGAGCGCCTCATCCTTCGCGACAAACGCGACCGGGGGCGCGTCAAATTTGGGCACGGGGGGCGCGTTCGCGTTTGCGTTAGGGTTCCCGGCGGCCTCTTCGGCCTTCTCCCCCTGCGCGAGCTTCGCGGCGACGGCGGCGTGCCCTTGCGACGCGGGGAGCGGCGGTGCGTGCGGGCGTTCCGGCGGGGCGCGCTCCGGCGGCGGGGCCTGCAGCTGCGCGAGCTCCGTGGCGCAGAAGTTGACGATGTCCATCGGCGTGACGCGGTCGCCCGTGCGCGACTTGAGTGCGGCTCAATGCATGTGGC
>NW_005178676.1:7997-23660 GCF_000350225.1 Chondrus crispus | reverse complement strand
TGCGCGCGGCCCACTGCATGAGGCGCATGTAGGCCGCGCGCGAGCCCGCGTCGCGCGCGTCGCGCTCCGCAGACACGGCCTGCTTGTACAGCCCCGCCAGGGCGTTCGCCGTCTCGATGAACGGCTGGCGCAGGCCGGGACGCGGGTTCGTCGCGTCGCTCAAATCCATGGGGGGCGAAGGCGTGCGGAAGTGGAGGGGCGGCGGGGCGGGTCGGCGTGGGTGGCGCGGAAAATTGCGGGCGGGCGAAGCGAGGAGGGTGCGGTATGGGCACGGCGGGGGTGGGTGGAAGCGCACGGGCAGGCTGCGGCGGCAAGGCGGCGGGGGTAGGTGGAAGCGCACGGGCAGACGGCGGTGGTCACGCGGCGGGGGTTCGGTTCGACGGGGCGAGAAGTGTTGAGTTAGAGGCGGTGGGGGAGGCTTGCCGGCGGCGCGAGAGGGGCGGACGGCGGGCGGCGGAGGGCGGGGAGAGGGCGCGAGTTTCGACGGATGGGGCTGGTCGGGGAGGCGGAAGGGCGGCGGAAGGGCAGCGGAAGGGAAAAGGGGCAGTGGTGGCTGGCGGGGACGCACACAGCGGGCGAGGGGCGGCGCTCTCGGCGTATCTACATTTGTGGGCGGTCTCCAACAGATTTCAACTCAGTGCTGATTTTCGCTCCACTTGTCTCAAATTGGTCCTCCTGGCGCGACTGTAAGCAATGGGGCATACAGCCAATCGCTGCGTACGATGTGCGTTACATGAAGGGGTTCTTACAGTCCCAGCAGGTCGGATATTGTGCCGGCGAGTCCTCGTTACTGCAAGCTGTCCCGCGCTTCCCACACCGCTTCGTGTGCTTCCACTCGATGTCGTCTTTCGCCGCCGTCCTTCGCAGGTACACCCTTCGAAGGGTAAGTGCTCTCGTCGATTCCCCCAGAAGTGTCTGGAAGCCCACGAGCGAGCAGTGCGTCGGGGGACACACCCTCACATCAATACTCAAGTTGGCGAATTGCCTGCATCACCGTACCATGCAGCTCCCCGAATCGTCCGGTAATACTGTATGTACCCTTAAGGGTACCCTAAAGGGTACCGTACACCCAGTGCAACTTGTACATATAGAGTAGAATCTACACTGCAGACTCCCAAATGCAGTCATGCATGTACGATGCCCTCCCCGAATCGAAATACATCCTTTTCGACAGCCCAGTCATTTGCATCTTCTTCCGAATATTAAGCGTAGTTGCACAATTTACAGTCAGTACGGTATGTCAAAAATCTGTACCTCCTACGCAACCCCATTTCCGACCCCCTTCGGCTGATACTTTGGTCTTGGTACGGGCGACCATTTCGTCAAGTACACCAACCCCAGCAGCGACGCCCTCAAAACCATCATGATATTCAGCCCGACCCACACGTATTGCAAAGGCATCACGTTGGCTCTTACAAAGTACAAAAACGACGACGCCGTGCACGCCGCGATGAAGATAGCCCCCGACAGCGACGTGAACCGTCTCCCGGCCGTGTAGATCCCGTCGAACACAAACACTAGCCCATTGATTGGCTGCACGAACGCCATAAACGGAAACGTCGTCGACACCATCTGCCTCACCGCCGGGTTGGACGTAAAAATGTTTGGCGCGCTGTTCACCGTCAACATAAGCAACGCCACAAACCCAGTCCCCATCGCCACGCCGATCTGCAATATTCTGTTTGCCGTCCTCCGCGCGAGCGAGTAGTCGCCCTTCCCCAGCGCCAGCGCCACCAACGACTGCGCCGCCACCGAGATAGCGTCCAGCAGCCGCGCAAACAGCGCGAAGATCTGCCTCCCGATCTCGAACGCCGCCACCTCCACCGTCCCTAGCCTCGCCGCCGTGGCCGTCGCGTACGAAATCGTCGAAAAGATTGACAGCGTCCTTATCGACAGCACGCATCCCGTGCGCAACAAGGGAAAGATTTCTCCTGGCCGCGGCAGCTTTCTCAGATCCTTCAGTCGGAGCTTCTTCGTGCGGACGAGCAGCGCCAGCAGCGCTACACCCGCGCACGTCTGTCCCGTGGCCATGGCGACACCCGCCCCTTTAATGCCCATCTTCAACCCGAATATCAGTGACGGATACAAAATCAAGTTGAGACAATTGGCAAGCAGACCCACAAACAAAGGCGTTTTGGTATCCTGAAAGCCCCTAAACGCGCCATTGCCAACCATGGCGGCCAAAAAGAAGGGCGCAGCGACGATGCGCGCCCTCAAATAAGGGACGGCCTGCGGCATAATGGCGGCGTTGGCGCCGAAAAAGCTCACGATCGGGGTGGTATACAAAAGGAGCACCAAGGCCGCCGACACACCCGACACAACAGCGACCCAGAGTGCCTGGGCTATAAGGCGGGAGGCCTCTGCCATATCGTCCCTCGCATGAGCGCGGGCGATGGCTGGGGTGGTGGCCATACCGAGGAAGTTGAAGCACGTGAACGAGAGGTTGAAGACGTTGTTGCCAATGCCCACTCCGCCGAGCGCGGAGGCGCCGAGATATCCGACGCAGGCCATGTCCGCGAGGGCCACGAGCGGGTCCAGGGCGAGCGTGGCCAAGGCCGGCAGGGCGATGGAGGCGATGGAGGCATCGATGCGACGGGCGGAGATGCGGCGGGGAGCGGGGGTGGTGGGGGGTGTGGAGGGTTCGGTCGGGTCGTTAGCGGGGGTGGGGGGGACGGGGGCTGGGGGCTTGTCGAGGGCCGAGGCGTGCACCCGGCGGTGGAGCGGAAGGGAGAAGACGCGATGACGGGGGATGAGGGAGCGGTGGTGCGAGCGGGGAAGCAGGACGGGATGCACGGGGACGAAGGCGTGCATGGTGGGATGCGGGGGTGAGGGCAGGGGGGCGTGGAAAGGGCAGGGGGGCGTGGAAAGGGCAGGGCGCATAGCGAGGAGCCGCAAGATTGCGGGTGGGGTTCGGTTGGGAGGGGGTGCTTGAATGGGTGAGCGCAAGGTTGAGAGGTCGTACCGGCGAGGACGGCGAACGGAGACGGGGGCTTGAAAGGGAGGAGATTGCATTGCTAATTGGTGCACCGCGGCCGGTGCATCAAATCCATTTTCGTGACGATACGTGTGCACGTGGATGCGCCCTGGTGGAGATCTGCGTGGGATTTGCGGCCCTCTGGCAGAACAGCCCGTCGGGCGCTGGTAGTCGCAGATTTCAAAAGGACAGCCAATGGGAGCATGTGCAGAATGCACACCGTGTGTGGCCGCCACACTGTGGCGTAACTACTTCAGCTATAGAAATCAAATCTGTCCCCCGTAGCAGTGCCCGCCATTTGCACCCGCAAATGTATCACCCTTGTTTTGAACACTTCTGTATCTTTAACACGCACTGCGCGAGAGAACCGGATCAATTTTCGGACATTTGTTGGAGTCAATAAAATGTCGCAGTAGCTCATTGGCCAATCTTTGACCACTAACCCGTTCATGGTGGTGTTTTGAAGCATTGGACAAGGTTTCAACGCAATTGAAGCAAGACAAGTGGCCCAAAATCCATTCTGTTTGCGGTCTTGTCCGGGTTTCGAGGAGGTGAAAAGATGGAATGTAGTCATTGATAGAAATAATCACATTTTTAGTTTTCATTCAAATATTCAAGTTTTTGAAGTTTCGCATGATCCTCACACTGAGTTCAACGTGATGATATGATGCCAAGAATGGCCAGAAGTGCCCTCATGGCCGTGTTAGGGCTGACAGAGGATAACCTGCCTAATGACTCCTCATCCGACAAGAATTTACGGTCGAAGGTATCTTTCCTTCGTTCACAGATGAAGGCAGCTCTGAGAAATTCTAGCTAACTTGCATTGCTGTACTAATAGTTAACGGGTCAAACATGATATTTGTAGAATTTGGTTATTTTTATCGATGCATCACCCGCCAATTTTCCTCTTTTCTCTGAAGCTCTCAGACCAAAGGAATAGCCTTCTGGCTTGTTTCAGGTCCAGATTCGAGGTCTGCTCGATCACAGCTTTCCATTGATATCAAATTCATTCAGAAAGCACGAATGCGCCATTTTATCAACTAACTTTTCTGTCATGAAATGGGCAAATTTTGATCCGGTTCTCTCGCGAAGTGCGTGTTAAACTAGTCTTCCAACAATTTTAAACACACATGAAATAGGCTTGTAAAGTCTAAATTCAAGTCATCGCTGAAGGACACACAATTCAAAACGCCCGCAAGAATGAACGACAAAAAACGAACAGTTACAGTAAAAAGGTTAGATACACAGAAGTGTCATCCAAAATTCTCTCACAGCGCGTTTCTCAGTCGAATGGTTATTGAGTTGAGATCATCTCGCAAACCTGAGTCTGCAAATCCTTATTAACGAGATTCAAAGTTTCCTCATCACAGAAACTACGCCGCTCTCAGAAAAAAAAAATACGTTGACTTACCTTCTCACAATATGTCATGAAACATCACACCCTCCATCAGGGCTTCAATCCCGTTCTTTTCCGACACAAAAACTTGCTCTCCCGCGGCCTTCACCCCGATCCCAGCATCTTTCCCATATATTCCCAAATTCTCTTTGCCCTGCACGCTCTTATTCACCAGCTCGCTCCCGCCGAATACAAACGTCATCTTCTCTGATATTCTCAGCATCATCTGGCAGAACCCGACTAAATCCCCGACCGACCCTGCTGCCGGTGTCACTATCATATTCCGGCTTTCTCCCCTTTTCCCTACCCGCGCTGTGATCCCCATCTGCTCGAGCTTGATCTCAACCTCCCTGCAGAGCTCCGTCCGATCCTGCTTCTTCTTCTTGCACTCAAAGATGAGGCCGAAATCATCTGAGTCCTCTGGGCAGTGCTTCAACTCGGTCTTGAAATACTCCCCGATCACCCATCTCGTCGGCTTGGGGTCCCAATCCTTGCACACCATCTTGGCCCAGTACGGGTCCGGCGTCTTGTATCTCCGTTGATACAACTCAGTCCCGTGGAAAGTCGCGAGCGCATCCGGCTGGATCAGCCCAACCTTCTCCATCTGTTCCATCGCCTGCGCATATCCTACGTCGCTACTGTAGAGCACAAACGTGGTATCCGTGTCCTTGGCACGATCGGCAGACACTCGTTCTGTAAACGTCTTCATGTGAGCCGGATTTGGCTTGCGAAGGATCTCCGACAGCTCGATTACCAACAATTTACTAGCCGCGCATCGCAGCGTGAGGCGCACAGGGCACCGCGGTGATTGCGGGCGCACTGAGGTCAGGGGCAGGGGGGCGATGAAAGCACGCGGGGAGCGTGCTTTTTTAAGCGTCATCCTAACCTTTGCACATTGGAAGAGAGCAGCACTTGTCGACGGGTGGAGCTGGCAGAAATGTCAGCGGTGTTAGTGTGATAGCCATTGGGAAGTCGTGAGGTGGTGAAGGTAGAGAGACGCGTGAGGAACAAGGGTTTTACACCTGCCGAGAGCCCGAGGTCTATTATCACGAGAATTTGCGGTTGTGCATATCGTCAGATTACGCTTGTCGGAACGCCGCTAACTTTAGATCTATGATACCTGGATCTGAAATTTTCGAAATGGATCAATTTTAAATTATTACACTGTCGGCAAAGTGTTGGTGCAGCTGGCGATAGCGTCTACACTCTGCCCGTGACGTCATCATGAGATGACTACCCTTTTCGAAGCGATTGAATTTGTGCGATTGCACAATCATCCCTCTCGCTAATCTGTTCTCATCTGTCCGCCCTCCGCACGAAAGAGCGTTTCTTTCTTCTCCTCCCCCATCCCTCGACGCAGCGCATCCGCACCTTTGCGCAATGACAAGAGGTCCTAGCGCAATCGTGATCGCGGGCCCGTCCGGCGTCGGCAAAGGCACTCTGATCGAGAAGCTGCGTCAAGAATTCCCCACCTTATTCGGCTTCTCCGTCTCGCACACGTCTCGCGCCCCGCGCCCCGGGGAAGAGAACGGCAAGCACTACCACTTCACGACAGCCGAACAGATCGAGTCCGACGTAGCGAAAGGCAAGTTCATCGAGCACGCCGAGGTGCACGGGCGCCACTACGGAACGTCCGTCGCGGCCGTGGAGACCGTGAGAGAGCAAGGCAAGATCTGCATACTCGACATCGACGTGCAAGGGTGCCGCGCAGCGAGAGCGAAGGAGCTTGTGGCAAAGTACGTTTTCATTGCGCCGCCAAGCGTAGAGGAGCTCGAGAAGAGGCTCAGGGGGAGGGGCACAGAGGAGGAGGCGGCCATTGTCACGAGGTTGGGGAATGCGATGAGGGAGATCCAAGCCAAGGACGAGAAGGGATTATTCGATGCTGTTATCGTTAACGATCAGCTTGACAAAGCGTACGCAGAGCTTAAGGAGCTAATCAAAGGCGATGTGGAAGAAGCGATTAAGGCGCAGGCGTGAGAACGGGGCAGACGTAGAATTGGAGTAAGGCGTATCTATAGCTTGGTGGGGTGTCTCTGGAAGGGGGAAGTATAATTTTAACTTTTCGAGGTTGCCGCTTTGTGAGGGAATTCATCTTTGTAGATACCATACTGTAGCAGACTTGCGTGCGCTCTCCTCAACTGATGTCAGTTGGATGTCAACATCCAGTACTCTCGATCTTACCTGAGAACTCGTCAAATTCCTGCGCGTGCTCGTTCGAACATGGTCGGCATGGACTCTTGACGTTTGGGGCCTATCAACAGGGATGCACTCGATTGTTTCGTTAGAGGGAGACGCGTTTTGCCCAAACTGAATCGTCCCTTCACCGTAATTCAGCCCCCAACCCGTGTCCCCTCTTTGCTGACGATCGGGGACGAGACAGTGCAGTGTACAAGTATCTTGTCCTGAAGGATCGCCAGCACACGCAGCTCGCTCGGGGGAGGCTTGTTGCCGCGTACAGCAAGTGGTTCCACTTGCTGCGAAGGGCGGGTGGAAACAGGCCTGCACCGGTTGATGCGTAGCACACCGTCGCAGGCCACCACAACACACATTGTGAATTTTTATGTTGTACGACAGATGTGCTGTACGCAGGAAACGAGGTCGCGGTGGCGAAGCCACCAAGTCGATGCGATCAGCGATCCGTGATTGAAGCGGCTGGCTGGCATCGTGCAAAAGGATGAATCTGGTTGTACGGTAGAAACACAGCAGAAACACAACAGCTTACCGCATGACAACTCTCGCAGAGGGATGCCCACGCGGCACACCGCTCCATCATTTTTACCGTCAGCCCTTGGGTCCGTCAGCTGACGCGTCTTACAAGGAGTTTGCGCTGTGAAATACTGTACAGGACTGCAGTGGAAGCACATTCATCATACTGTAGTCACAAGTTTGCTCGCAACGTGGCCACGTCCCGAGCGACAGCCAATCACAAAAATGTGGTTAAACGTCAGGCTTTGAGAACGTCCTGGGAGATCGGTGGCACAGAGCCGATGGAAGAAGGCCACTGCTCCCAATGGTAATAAACTAGGGCTCTTCACTCCACTCCCTTTCCGAGCACTTGCGCTGTCTGTCTGTCGATATGCGCGGTGGATCGCGGGCTGTGGGCCGCTCACTTGACACAAGGCATCGCAATAATATTATTCGGAGAGCTGTTAGGGTAGACGAAATCGGACGTCGTTTGAAGAAACGGATTGAATCGTACTAAATATCTTGAGGGGGAATGCCGAGAGGAGGCAGTCCGTAAGAGAGGATAGCAAGAAAGATTCGGGGCCTGTGCTTTGGGAGGGGGGTGTGCGAAACACAAGCCCGCTGTCGGCGCGTCTCATTGTTCGTCAAAGACTGCACCAATCGTTGTGTTCATTAGCGAGTTGCACGGCATCTATACCGCAATACGAGCTGGGCCTGGGCTTGGCGTTCTACCATACAGCGTGGTTGCGTTGAGAAAGTGGTTACATACTGTATCATGTTTCGCAATCGCAAGGCTACGAAAAAGTGTCGCATGGCACAGGAGCACAGTATCCGCCACTACTCGCTTAGACATGTAGCAAGGGTTATGCATGCGGAGGGCAAGCTCTGGCATGGGGATTGACCTTGAACTCACTCCCGAGTGGACAGCACTGTAGCATTTGCGAGGAGCGGAGTCGCTCGGACGTCAACCTTTGTGCTTAATGATGGGGGTGAGAGGGCGGAAAGTCGGGCGCAACCTGCGGTAGACACCCCTCGCAAGCGGTCATTTTGTCCGCACCTCGCGACGTGCCCTCGTGATCGTGTGTTCCATGGTGCGCATAACGTCTCGCGGCCACTCCGCATGACTACCCTCGTCCGCATTGGTCACATTGCATTCGCGTCTGGCCAATCATTTGCACGTGCGGCGTGGTGGCTTTCATTCTGCAACCACCACCATCAGTCTCACATGTGCTTCGCCGGAGATGTGAGTCCCGTGAATAAGTTGTTAGATATGGGGCCCGGACCAGAGCGGGGGAATCGTGCGTGTAGAAACAAGTGGTGGAACGTGGTTTGTTGGCTTGAAGAAACGAGCGTTCAATCACATATCCTGACAGGGGCCCGACATACAGTGGGCTGTCGGACGTTTGAACTGGGACAAAATGCCTCTGCGGGAGCATGCTTCTGTCCGAATGTCTACGTGTTGGAGAGTGACAAGTGTCTCTTGAGAGCAGTGAGTCGTAAATCGAGATGATGATAAGATGATGTTTTTGGCTCTTTCTGTGGTGGTTGTTTTGCGGCATCGCGATCAAAGGACGGGTGGAGAATATCCCAATTCTCGAGCAATATCCTTCAAAAAGGAGGCTCCGCACCTGGGGTATATGGGATTCTTTACTGCAGCGTATCGAAAATGTAAGACACTGTACTCGAGTACGAGGACAGCTTCATACTGCGAGTTCGCAATCATTCGAGACTGTGAGTACCCTTTACCCAAGGGTACTGTTCCATGCAGGAGTCTCGAGAGTTGCAAGGCCTAGAAACCGTGCAGGATCACTCGCTCAGGCCCAACGGTACCTTCGGTATTTGCCTCTGTTCCAGCCTAGAACCACCAGCTGACAAATTCGAAAGCATGAGGGCTGTCAGGTTCATCAAAAACAAGCATGGCTGCATTACAGTGGGATCCTGTGCACGATCTCCGCCTGTGATTTGCAAACAAAATGCCATCGCCTAGATTTTTTGTCTCTCAAAAACTCTCTTGAACCGTGGTTGTGGTCGAGACCAGCCCTTACATGTTCGTTCCTGAGGCACTGCTGAGGGAGTGAGAGCTCTGGGCCTTTCAACACATGAGCTCCTCCAACGAATCTCTTTCTCGTGGCCATCACTAGACTCTTTCGATAGCACAGATCGCCGAACAGTCGTGCACAGGGCCCTGCGGACCACGTACTGTACTTGTAGGGAGTACTCACGCCAGAAGGTGTCGTATAGCATTGGGCCATTTCGCGTCGCAAAGTGGAGGTGCAGCACGATATGGAGGGGTGACACGTGGAACATGACATCTCGGTCCGTTCTGGCGATCACTGGATATGCAACGTGTGATCGAATGGGTGGCTAGTGCCGTCATTCCAGCGTGGAGGAATCACTTGTCAACGCGAAAGAATTTTTATCGAGCAAGTGATTGAAAGTCAGCCGTGAGGTCTGTCCGTTTGCAGCAAGGTGTCAGAATAAGAAGGGGTTTGTTTTTGGACAGTTTTTTTTGTGTAAGTGGTTCGGCGCACTGAAGCGCTTTCACTGGCCAGGGAGCGCCGGCAAGGTACTCGAGTAAGTCTGGGGCGAAGGAGAACACCGTTGAGGTCAAGGGGCCAGGTGTCGCGAGTGCGTGTGCTGGCCAGCGAACTGGAGAGGACTTAAAATGTAATGTACAGCAGAATGTATTTACGGCGTTTCGGTTGGTTCGGGCAGGGTCTCATATGAGAAAGGACGCCAGAAATTAGAGGCGTTTGGGCCAGGCCGCTAGCCTGGCCAGGCCATATCAGAGGTTGCGATAAACGATATAGGATAACGTGTGGGAGGTTTTTTAAGATTATTATTTCGCATTTTGACGCATGTCATTACGCGGAGAGTGCTGGCAGATTGCATGCGGGTGAGAAAAGCAATGAGAAAAAGAGGAATGCGTGTGGCGATAGGAACAAGCAGCGTATCCCAAGGCATGGGTGAGTAAACAAGGCCCACTTCCAGAAGCTCGTGGAAGAAGCGTGAGGCCTCAACGCTCTCAACACCCAAAAATCAATCCTTTGCTCCACTTGTTCTGTACCCGAATCGAGCCTCTCTGCCTCGCCCCGCACCGACCTGACAGGCCCCTGCGTGCGCACCCCTACCCCAACATTCTCTTCCTCCTCCACGAGATCGACCACTTCGACATCCACATCACCCTCATCCCCCTCATCCCCCTATTCATTGCATCCCTCCGTTACCCAGCGACGCCAGCTGCATCGACTACCTTGCTTCCGTTTGCGTTCGATTGCGTTTTGTGTCTGTTCCACCGCCACCCGCCACCCCCCCGCTCCGCCCTCCGCGCCTTTCTCCCTTTCCCCTTGAGTCCCCTCTTACCCTGTTCCCCGCTGCGTTCTTTCTCTTTCTGGTCTCATCTATCGTGCAGTCCCTTCATACTCCTTCGCCGTCTTCCACTTGCACCCGCCACTTCTGTGTGCTCAGTCTCTATCTCATCTCCGTGGCCCCACGCGGCCCGCTCTAGCGTTTCTGTACAGCGTATCGTGTCATACCGCTCGTCTTTTCTTTTTGCCCTGCCCCTTCCTCCTGTCGTCTCCTTTACTTTTCCTTTCATATCCCAACTCAAACCCGGATCCATATCTTCATCCCCAACTTTCTCCCACTTCCCCTGCACCTCCCCACTTTCCCCTCTTCCTCCCTCCACTCAACGCCTATCTAATCCCTCGCTGCCACCACTGCCCATATCGCTCCGCATTCGCCTACCTCCTCATCACTGATACCTCGCTCACTCGTTTATCCTTCTTCACTCTTTTCCGTTTCTGTCGTTTGGGGTCGCGGCGCTGCTCTTTCCGCTAACGTCCACACTCCGACCTCGTTGCCCTTATTCAGCCGCCCGCTGACATCCTTCTCTTCGTTCAGCTTGTTTCCACACTCAAGCTAATCGTATTTCAAATTATTTCCGCTTCATGATGATGATGTAACCACTTTCGACATCCATCTCTCCCACATCAGAGTGGGCTGGACTCCCCGATTCGCTTCTTGCGTTTGAGTTTCTCGCCTTGAACACTGCCAACCTCGCTACAACTCATCGCATCTATCCCGGCACTCAAGCGTTCACCCTTGTGCGGTGACCTTCACAATCCTCTCTTGTCTCGCAGCATCTCCGCATTTTCCTGTACGACCACCAACCCGCCCTGCTTACTTCCACCTTCACCGCTTCCTCATTTGTTTTAACTACTCCATCACATATCCCGACATGCCTCCGCCCTCCGCTGGCTCTATCCCCATCCCGACCCGCTCAGTGTCGGCAATGTCTGCCGTCAAGTCTTCGCTCGATCCCGACTTCTTCACCCCCCTCGGCACAAGCCTGCCGTCCAATGCCCATCGCTCTTTCCATGCCTCCCATTCACACATGCCTACCCCATCGCTGCTTTCTCAAGATGATCTCGCCACGGTTTGGTCCTCGTCCCGCCCTTCCGTCGAGCTAGTTTCACGTGCCGCGAAGAAGTGGGTCTCTGGCCACCCCAACGGACGCCTCGACATCCCCCGTGATGCCACATTCGACGATCGCATCCTACGCTTCGAACCCTGGGACTTCTCAGAGGTCGCCCTCGCCACCGATGAGGTCCGTACCGCCTTCCAGCGTGGAAGCGCCCGAGCGGAGCGTCCTCCCCGGGAAGGTGTGTGCGGTACCTACTTTATTCGGGGTGGAAATGGTGATGTGCTCTGCGTCTTCAAGCCGGTCGATGAAGAGGCTACTGACATTGACATGTCTCCCCCTGCGTTGCCTGCACCGCAACCCATAAGTCTGCGCTTTGGGGAGGACAATGGTTCAGAGTTCTCGCTTGGGCCTGCTCATGGGGGCTTTTCTTCATCCCCACTCTCACCGTTGCCGGACAGCTTCAATTATTTCTTGCATCGCACCAAGAGTCTCAGTTCCGACTCTGGTGACGAGGGTATCACCAATGAGTCCTTCTCGGGTCGCTCTGGCGGCTTTCATGCGGGAGAAGGCGCGTACAAGGAAGTTGCAGCATATTTACTCGACCATGATCGCTTTGCCCGGGTGCCCCAGACAGCGCTTGCTACTTGCAAATTCTCGTCAGATGTCCCTGAGAAGAACCAGAAGGCCAAACACATCCGTGCCCATTCCATATCTACGACTGGTGGGGATGACGTGTTTGAGGATGATGTCATAGAGAAGTCCACGGTTGGCTCGCCTGACGATTCTTTCTCGCGTATGAGGACAAAGATGGGTGCTCTACAAGTCTTCATGAAGAACGTGGGCGATGCCGATGACTTTGGACCTGGCGTCTTCGACAAGGAACAAGTGCAACGTATTGCCATTCTTGACATCCGGACGCTTAACCACGATCGTCATGGAGGGAATATTCTCGTCACCAAGTCGATCGCCCCGAATCGCCGTTATAATCTTGTTCCCATCGACCATGGATACATTTTGCCGGAGACGGTGCAATCCATTCCATGGCCAGTGTGGATGGATTGGCCTATGGTGCGGGAACCACTGTCAGACCGTCTGAAGAATTACATTGCACATCTTGACGCGGATTCTGAGGCAAACATTCTGGACAACGAACTTGATGGCAAGCTTCTTCCTGGATCGCTGCAAGGTTTGAAAATAGCCACGATGTTATTACAAAAGGGTGTTGCTGCTGGTTTGACGCTTTATGATATCGGTTTGATGATGTACAGTCGCCGGGACGAACCGTATCACGTGTCAGAGTTGACGAAGCTCATCAATGAAGCGGAAGAGGCAAACGTGGCGCGGGAACGCAATTTTTCTGACCTGGAGGTGAAAATTCATCCGCCATTGCCAATAAGTGGAGACGATCATCTTCATCGCCGCCATCAGAGCATGTCGTCGCTCTACGTGCCCGAGTCTTTCAGTGAAGATTACGTGACAAAGTACGCAAAGCGCAGGATTCACGATGTAATTGCACTAGCCGCGGCAAAGAAGGAGAATGAAAAGAAGCGGAACTCGACTGGAGGTCGCAAGATTCCACGGTCGAGGTCGATTCCGGACTTTGGAGTCCGAATCAAGCCTCTGCAGGCCATCGTGAATATGCCTGAGGGAGGCCTTGTTCCGGCACCAACGCCGGCAAGTTCCCCTGTGGCAACTACGTCTAGGTCGCATTTACCAACAGAATCGCTCGAGGCGCAAATGTTTTCTAGAGGTCGTGCTCCGTGCCCACAGTTTCAGATTCCGATTGACGATGGAATGAGTCGCATTGCCTTGCCAGAGCCTATTCCGATGCCGGCACCCGATACAAGCCTGTTCCGCCATCCATCTGTGCCGGTGCCCTTGAAGGTGGGCAGAGATCCCCAGCCCTTGGTCATGGACCGTTTGAGTAGCGGGGGACTGCCACCTTTATTCAAGCCATCCGTGCGGAAGTCTTCGCCAGTTGCTCCTCAGGAATTTATGGCATGGGAGACAGGCTCATCGTAGCATTGTTGTAACAGCACTTGAGCAGTAAGAAGAGAATTGGATATGGAACACCACCCCTATCTAGCTGAGGTGTCCGATGAGGAACGCCCTCCAGCAGTTGCGAAGAACACTTGTGAAGTTTATGTAAAATTGGTTCACTAACATTAAACTTTTGCGGCCGTTGTCCGTTACCGCCATGGTCGGTGACTGCCGGTCTGCAATGTTTTCCTATGTAGTCGCAGAGCTTGGTTGTCGTGTACAGTGTAGCGAATTGTGCATGGCTTGTTTTTGCTGAGCATACAGATGTGTCATGATGATATTCATTGAAGGGAGTTGTATGTGTATCTGTACACAGGCGCGAAGTTGGTGGAGGAAAGATCGTTCGGCGGGGATGGATGTGGAGCTCATCACGGAATCCACCGCACTAGTACGTCTCGGTGGAAAAGGCAGTGCAGTGCACCAGATGCGAAATCGCTTGATGGAATACATGCTGTTGAAGAGCCAGCAGGCATAGTCGTATTCGGAGCAAACGAAAACTCCACCGCCTTCCCATCAGCTCACAGTTAAACAAAACGAAAAAAGGGGAAAGGGGTATGTTACGCCTTCCAAAAGATACCATCGCGACCGTATCATCATACCTTGCTCTGATTGTCCCTCTTCATCGGAGTGGCGGCCTGCCTCTTCTCGATCCACTTAACGACGACCTCATACGTGAAGAACATGAGGGCAGCATTAGGCACAACGCGCGCCAAATGGGTACCCATGCCCGCATACAAGCCTCTGCGTCCTTCCTCCCTGGCGATGACCCGCAGCGATTGGATCATGCCTCTGTATTTCGGCACGGCACCGACAAACTTGGGCTGCTCCCTCATTCTGAGCCTGACGACCTCGTGCGGATACGTGGCCATGGACGCCAGCAGCTTGGACAGGGCCGCAGCGCTCAGGTACTGCAAACTGGTGAGTCGCTGCGGGTCCTCCGTCATGCGCGGGGTGGTCAAGTAGTGCCCCTGGGCGATCTTTCGGCGGTTCTCCTCCACCAGCTTGGCTTTCAACCGCTCGTACACGACAAAGTGTAGCGCGCCCTCCGTCACGCCCCAGTACGACGCGGTGAGCCCCTTGAAAAACCCGGCCACCCCCTCCTCTCTGAAGATGCGCACCATGGCATCGCCGTACCCGCGGTACACCATAGGGTTCCCGGCGGTAGCGCCCGCCTGCAGCTGCACGCGGGACTTCATGAGCCAGATCGGGTTGGTGAGTGTATTCGACGACACGCCCGCGGCGGCCGCGGACAGCATATGCACGAGTGGGCTCTCCCCAAAGCGCTGCGAAAGCGACGACTTAGTCGTGGCGTACGCCCAAAAGTAGGTGGCCCGCGCCGGCAGGATGCCGATGAGCGTGGGCAGCAGCCCGCGGAAGAAGCCGCGCACGCCCTCGGCGCGCGCGATGTTGCGCGCGATAGAGAACGGGCCGTTTGCCGTGAGCGCGACCTGCGACCCGCCCTTGGACGCCTGCAGGTGCGTCTTCACGACCTCCATCGGGCACGTCACCGCCGCCGACAGAGAGCCCGCGATGCCGCCGGCGATCAGCGACGGCAGCTGCTTGCGGTGCGCCGGGCGAGTGTCGCTGCGCGCGGAGAGCGCTGCCAGCTGGAAGGGAGGCGTCCGCCGGGCGGAGGGGCGGCGCAGGGGGAACAGCGGCATGGTGGCGGGGTGGCAGGGTGGCAGGGAGGGTGACGGCGGCGCGGGAATGCCAGATTGGCGTGGACGTCGGCGGGGTGCAGAGAGTTGTGCAACTCGCTGCAAGCAGCCAAGGCGGCTCTAGAGAGCAGGGCAGCCAATTGCGGCGGGCGAAGCGTGGCCGTCGGGTGCGGAGATTGCGACCTGGCCACGTGGTCCACGTGTGTGCCCAATCCGCCGCCCCGGCACGTGCGCCAATCGCCATCGCACAGGTGGAGCGTGCGTCTCCGTCCGCACCTCTGGGCATGCAGCGCGATGCACGGGAGCCATCGCCCTTATCTAGGCAACGCCGCGCGCATTGGTCACGTGCGCGTCGATGCAACTCCCCGGGCCACTATCGCTGCGCCCTTCACCCGTGCCATGACCGCCTTGCGCGCCGCCTTCGTGGCCTCGCCCCTGCTCCCTCGCGTGCCGGCGTCGCGCCGCGGCGTCGCGCAGCCGCCGC
>NW_005178676.1:5814-7978 GCF_000350225.1 Chondrus crispus | reverse complement strand
CTGGCGTCCGTGGTGGTGCTGAGCTCGGGGACGGGGCTGTTGTGGTACGGGTGGTACAAGTTCTGCGTGGAGGAGGAGCTGCGCGCGACGTTAGCGTCGGGCCCCGGCGGGTATGTGGCGCTGGGCCCGTTCGGCGCGGCGCTGGCCGCGGCCGCGGCGCTGCCGGCCGGCGGGCCCGCGGAGGCCGCGGCGGCGTTCGCGGTCGCGTGGATTGTCGGCGTGCAGTACGGGCTTTACGGGCGCATTAATACCGTGTGCGAGAGGGAGGGCTTAGGGAGCCCGCTGACGCCGGCGTGGGTTGTGGTGCCCGGGTTTAACTTGGTCGTCGGGTTGAGGAGTATTCACTTTTTGGCAAAGGCTTGGGGCTCCGGCGACGACTGGGTTGTGGAGAGGTTTCCATTTTTGGGGAAGGATACGTTGGGAGTTGTTGAGCTTCTTACCACGCCGAAGCTGTGGATCAAGTTGTGAGGCGCGGTGCGCAACGCGGCACGCGGTGTCGAAAAAATGTCTTTATGTACAGCATGCGAAGTAGAATAGAAAAATTTCCTTTTTGAGAGGGCATGCACACATCGTAAGGCGCATCTCCCGTGAGAGAAGCCTTCTCCGCCATCTCGCCGCGCACCTTCACTCTTTCCACCTCCACACGCGCGCATGTCCTCGCCAGCCTTCGCGGTCGCGCCGCTGCTGCCGCGGTCTCGCGCGCGTCATGCGCGCCGCAGCCGCACCCCCTGCATGCACGGCCCACCGACGCCCGCGCCGGACTACTCGCGCATCGACGCCAACCCGGTCAACCGTCGCCTGACAACCATCTTCCGGGGCAAGCTGGAGGACGAGCTGGGGCGCCCCGCCCCAGTCGCCGGCTACGCCGGCGTCGTGTACGCGGTCAACGCGCTTGCCCAGCGCCACCGTGGCAACCCCGACGCTTTGCGCCTCGCTAGCGAGCGCGTGCTACAGTCCCTGTTTCCGAGCTGGCTGCCGCCGGCTTTCGATGTCATCTTCTCACGCAATGTGCCCTACTTTGCAAAGTGGATTAACGCCGTCGTTACCGTCGCGGTCACGCAGTGGCTCATGGGGCCGTCCAGGCTTGCGGAGGGCGGAATGACTGTTGAAATTGAGAGGTGTCGCTATCTTGAAGGTAAGTTGCCCCCCCCCCCCCCCCCCCCCCGCCCGTGCTTGTGAGGCGGCGTCCTATTTGCTCTCCGTATTTCCGCGCATTTCCGTCCCTATTGACCATCTGCATCCACTGGTGAATCATATTCTTAACGCTCCGAGTCTTCTTCTCCCTCTCGCGCCTCACCTTGTCTGCGTAGAAACAGGCTGTGTCGGAATCTGCCTGCATTCATGTAAAGCAGCCACAGAGTCTTTCTTTCAGAAAAATATGGGAGTCGATCTCGCCATCGAACCCAATCTTGACGATTACAGCTGCAAGTTTGCTTTTGGTAAACCACCCTTGCCTGAGGGCGAAGATCCCATGTATCAACAACCCTGTTTCGAGAAGTGCCCCATGAGTAAAGCCCCACCCGATGCCGCTTGCAATTCCGTTACGGGAGCTTCTTGACAAAATTACTCACTGCCAAGCTCTGACAACTTGTATCGACGCAGGAGATAATAATAATAATAAAAGTCTCTGCCGTTGTCAAGGGGGGACCTACCCTGAAAAGGAATGATCAAGATGACTGCATTTCAACATCCGATGATCGCGCATGCCTTCGATCATGTCGCCCTTCTGATCCGCGCAGCATCTGCATATCCTTCCTATCCGAATCATCATCGTCTTCTCCCGAGCTTTCATCCTCCCTCGCCATCCCCTCGTCACCCTCCCCGCCTTCCTTCCCCCTACTATGGCTATCGATCTCCGGTTCATCCGTCCATCCGCGCTCAATAAACCTAGCATACCCTCTCAACCGCGCAATCTTGCCATCAATATGCGCCGCATGGCTCTCAATCCTGCGCCCCTCCCTCTCCGCGCGATGCAGCTCGGCGACCATTTTCCTCTGCCTCTCCCTGGCCTTCCAAAACTCCTTCCTTATGCTGCCGACAACCGCAATCTCATCGGCCACCTTGGCATAATCCAAGTCCTCCATCACCTTCCGCAGCTCCGGCACGGCATCTGACCTTCCATCCACGGTCGCCTTAATGCTCTCAATGCGCTCCTTGCACCAAC
>NW_005178676.1:0-3987 GCF_000350225.1 Chondrus crispus | reverse complement strand
ACTCTTGCGAAGAAGGCCCAAGTCAAGGGGCGCCGAAAGGATTGCTCATTGGGTCCCAAGAAGAAGATTGTGAAAACGTCAGTCTTGGATCTGGCCCTCACGAAGAGTAAAACGCCCTCTTCTGCATCTGAAAGGAAACCCAAGAAGGCTACCAAGAAGTCCCTGTCAAAGAAAGCACGAGCTGCAGCGGACAGAAAAGATGCGACATTGAACGCTGACAAGAAGGTTGCGAAAAAAACTGTCGCGCCGATGTCACCAGGAGCACGCCCGAAACCTTTGTCAGACACACCTGAGCAAACTCTGAAACTTGTTCCAACTTCACCTTCACAGAACGCCAAGTTTACGAGCCACAGAACATGCGGACCATTGAGCACAACAAAGGAGGGCGCTGGATCTTCGGAATCGCCAATGTCGGTGGGGGTAAAGGGTCGGAAACTTTCATCGGTTTCAAATGAGAAAAAGAAATTTGGTGCGCTTTCGCCTCACAAAAGAACGCAGGAGCAGGATATAGTTGATAGAACGGGTATTTATGACGTGTCTTGTAATTTGAGCGCCATGGATGAGAAGAGCGCTTCGCTAGAACGCCCCACGAACATCGATTGTGTGAATGATGCGCCCATTGAAGAGTTACAAATTTCAAAAGTACCGCGAGCCCCGACGCCCACTTGTCTGCGTCCGTCTTCACGCAGCCAAAAGGATATAGATTGGAGCATGACGCCTGCTCCCACCAATGCAGGATGGCCGAAATTGAGCTTACCAAGTCCAGCTGTGCCGCAGAAGACATTCAGTTCAAGCAACTCGCGCCCATCTGCCCAGCGAAAACTTGATAGTGGAATACAGTTACCTTACTGCTTGGATAACGCTCGTCCGACGTTGCGCTCTACTCTGTTGACCACTGACAACGACATGCTAACGAGAGGTATGAAGAAAGCGAGGGCTAGTGCTGCTTGCAACACTAGAGCTGCTTGCAACACTAGAGCTGGCGCAGTGGACAGTAAACGGTTGCCATCCGATGAAAAGATCCCTTCGGGCGATAAGATTGAGTCGGGTTCCAAATGCACGCCACCAGAAGAAGGGAAAGACAAGGCCTTCAGCAGCAGTGAGACGCTGCCTTCATTGAGATCCAAGGATTCAGAGGCCGATATGACGCAAGCTGATACAGCGCAATCCCCGGTATCCATTTCAGAGGAACAGGATGATGAGCTGGAAGCGAATGCTCCTGCAGCAAAGCTAGGATGTGAATCAACTGTGGTGCAGAGAAGGAAACCAAAGGCATCAGAACCTTTGTGCGTGAGTACGGCCGAAGACGCGCAAGAGACGACCGACATATTGAAATGCATATTTGTCAAGCTTCCTCTCCGTGACCCAGCGAGAGCAGCCCGTAGGCTCTCACGAACTGCAAAAAAAGACATGCTCGAGAAAGACGGGACCAAGGCGGGGCCAAAAAAACGCCCCCGCCTTCGCAGTCAACCGGCCAAGAAAGCAGCCAAGGCACCACCACCAAAGGGAAGCTCAATTTCAAAAGGCAAGGGGAGCCACCCTCTAGTTCCGAAGAAAGGGAAGGCGTCTTCGAAGGGTAATGCTGGTACAAAGGTTCTTAAACCCACCATCGCAAAGAGTGTTCCTCCTCGCGTGTCACGCGGAAAGCCTGTGCTACGACTAAAGCTGCGCGATAGAAGCAAGAAAGTCAGCATGCTGGAAGATGTACACACAGACGATCCACCGAGCTCCAGTCATGGTCCCGGTATCAAATCGTCGCAGCCGAAGCAGACGTTAATCCCTGCAGGAAATACCACTGCGGGTGACGCCCCTTGTAGGGAACCAGCGTTGGAAGTTGAGAAAGAAGTACGCCGATCTGCGCGAGTTACACGGGATGCACCTACGTTGGAACAGATCCTGGGGTCTGGAAATACTCGCGCTCCCATTATGCCACCAGAGGACCTGCTTTCAAAAATGCGAAAGCTCAAGTGCAGTTTGTGCTTGTCGTCGATAGAAATTGGCGACCAAAAAAAGCATCCATTCTTCCAAATTCGATCTCTTCATCTATGCGAAACTTGTCAGGACCATATTTCAACAAGTTCGCATGCTTTTGCGGCCATATCGAGTGGCGCACTTTCTGGTGAGCACTGCGGTCCTTGGAAACAGTCCTCGGCCCTAGCGTTCGTCACGGAAGGACTTGTGAGGAATCTCCGGCCGAGTGAAAGAAGAAAAGCCGAGCTCACGGCGGCGCACGATAGAATTGTACTCCAATCCAAGGAGAGCGTGGGGAAGCGCGTCGAAGCACTATCCGTGCCTCTCGAAATGATTGCAATCATACAGCTTCTGCTGTTGGAAATCGGGGTAGCTTTCAAGGCGGGTGGTATGGTGTGGCCCGAGGGCACAATTTCTCTACCAGAGAATGATGATACCCGCAGTATGATTAGCAATGTGTTGCCACTTTCGCTGGATGATATTCGAAGTGGTCGATCGGCAGGAGAACGCGCATGGGAGTCGGTGTTTGGAGAAAATGAGAGGTGCGCTTCGCTAACGTCATGTGCGATTTTTGGAAAGGTTTTGGATCTAGTTGGCGTAGCAACGGAACACGTGGGGGGCTGCGGTGGTAACACATCGGATGGAAGCGGAAAATGCTGTGTGAGGGTTGATCAAACTTCAGTGAAGGCTGTTTCGTCGTGGGCAAGCAAGTCCTCGACGGCTGCACAGCGCATCTTCAAGGAACGGCCAGATGACGTCACTGAGGAGCACCTGGGACATCACGAAATCTGTTGCGTCTGTATATTACCACTTGTTCCAGCAACGTTTCCGTTTCGTTACTCAAAGTGTGGTGGCTGTCGCAAGACATTTTGTTCGGTTTGCTTATCAAATGTGCTGGGCTCATCCGAGTATGTGCGGGCGTTATGTGAAGATTCGTACTCCTGTGTTGGGTGTCGTTGGAAACAAAAGCAAAGTTTCCTTGCCAAAGGACAATGGGGTTTAAAGAGTATATCTAGCACAAAGAAGACGACAACTGTCACCGAAGATCGCCGCTCAACGCTTCCTCTCCTGTTGCTATCGTCTCCAATCCGCAAGAAGCTGCATCAAGTACGAAACCACAAGAAGCTCCAATTCGAAATACGGTTTGCACAGTTGTGCGACTCGCTCAATTACCAGGGTTGCACTAGTCATGTGCGGGACAAAGGGTGCTCGCCCAAGCCAATTTGCTTCCAATGTTGTTCATTGGACAGTGACGATACAGGGACGGAAAGCACCGAATCAGGAATATCAAGAGCTCCTTTTGTGACGTGTAGCGGCAAGAAATGTTCAACCGTGATGCATCGCCACTGCGTCGAAGGATACAAGCCGTCGAAAACCCGTGGCCGATCAGGCATGGTGTGCAAGCAACACAAGTGTTCTGTTTGCGCCGGCAGGGACGAAACACGACTCGTCAGGTGCCGAACGTGCCCAGTGACGTATTGTCGTGACCACGCGCCGCCAGCGCCGGACATTCATATTTATTCGGACAAGTTCATTGCTTGCCCCACGTGCAAGCCTTATCTGCACTTTCCGCGAATGTCAACGCAGAGACCTCCGCCGCTTCCGAAACGTATATCACATGCAAACAACATTGCCATATCATTTGCACTTGACCAAAGACAGAGACAAGCCGTGGCTGACAGGGCTGTTTCAAAACTGTATGACGGTGAAGACAAGATGTCAGCAACATCTATTGAGAGAGGAGATGTCTTCGATCTACATCGTACTTGTTTTCGGAAAGTATGATCTGTCGGCGGCACGTTTGGCTGGCAACGAACGAAAATTTGTCTCATGATGCATCGTTGCTGCCGTGGGACAAATTGTTGTCGTGGGCACCCCACTTCCTTCCCATCACTTAACTTGACACATTTTAACTACTTATTTTAACACTGACTTGTAGAGAGGTCTGTTAGGTAGCTTGACAATAGAACATTTACTGAACTAAAAAGCAGCGACTTGCCAGTGCCGCATGTATGT
>NW_005178675.1:0-12742 GCF_000350225.1 Chondrus crispus | reverse complement strand
CGGACAATCTTCCGAACAAATTCAAGAACCCCGCGACTACCTGCCTGATAATCCGTTGCGTCGATTCAAGAAATTCTTCAACTGGAGAGTTATGGGTGGGCTCGTCATGGCTTGTGGTACGACGGCCATGAAAGTACAGCACTATGAATCTGTAAGGCACTGGATTTCATGGGGCAAGGAGGACAAAGAAAGAAGAGGGGCACGAGCAGTTACTCTCATTTGCAAAAGAACATTTTTTCTTTCATGAGAAAATTCTCATTCCCGAAAACAATTACTTGTTCATTTGACGTCAATGCTGCAAAGTCGGGGGCAGCGGCAGGTTCAAGAGATTATGAGGGGCGGATTTTACCTGCGAGAAAACAAATAAAAGTCGTTCTACTGAGTGAGTGGATTCGTCGGGATCTGTCGTCTCGGAGGCGGTTCATGCAACTTTGTGCGAAAGGACCCAAAGTTGAACCAAATCAATTCATCTTTGACAGTGTAGAGAACTCCGCAATAATCAGAAACCGCGAGGCTCATACCACCGCTTCCACTGTTTTTTTCAGTCGAAATCCAGTCGAAATCCAGCCGAGAATTCCGATCTCTGTCGATCAATTCCAGAAGGAACCGCAGTCGATTTCTCCATAACTTGTCGGAGCGATGATAATGGTGTTGATGAAGTCGGCAGTGTATTCACAGAGTCCGGGCTATCGGAATCTGAAATCTCACAGTCGACAGAAGCTAGCTTCGGGGCCTTGACATGCTTTCGTGGATGTGTACAGAACATTCTGTTGCAGTCCGACAATAGCAGAACTGACACTGGATTTCTTCCTGGTGATGTTTTGGTTAATATTTCGATCGAAACGTCTCGAGAAGAATACACTTTCACAATTGTTAATAGGATTCATCTTTTCGGAGCAGACGAGTACAGATCCTGTATATTCATGATCTTTTGTGATGGAAAAAGAGTATTAGAGGCCACATGCAACTTTGTATACTCCCTATCTTCCACATCATCATCCGTGAATGAAAACGGATATTCTCCAAGTCTCGGAAAACTCCAGAACGGTAGGGACTACTTCGTGTACCGAGTTATCCTGTACTCGGACGACACTCAGCCTTTTGCAGGCAAAAGAGGAAGTGCTGGAGGGTTTTATATGCTCCCTCTAAATCTGCCTCTGAGAAACCGAGCAGGCGCAGGCTCTGTCCGCGTTTTGAGCCTTACACCACCTGGGGTATCATCCAACAATGTACTTCGCGTCGTGATCCCGGACATTCTCAAGTGCACGACGGAAGGAATAGAGGTGAAAGATTTCTTTGGAAATGAATCACCGCATATCTAGATATTGTGGGATACATTGGGGATTATCTTGCAGTAACACATACTCTAGAAGTTTTAGGTCAGAACGCTAGAACTCCATGCCATCTGTGCACCTTCAGAAAGTATTCTGAGAAAGGAATTGGAGAGTCTGACTACGCATACACCACCAAGAATCACTCGCCAAACTCTGCATTCTGCAGAGACCACGATCGAATGGAATCTATAAGGAATGATCTTGTGAGTAAAGAGGACTTTCAATATGTACGATTGAAAAGCCGTTCACAAAGCTGTGTGACCGTCGATGCTGGAACTTCGATCGAAAGTCCAGATTATCTCCCACTCCACCATTTGTCTCGTGAACTCAGAAATGCAAGGGGGCGCGTTCCTCTAACCGAAAATAGAGAGAGAGTCGTGCCTGCCATCTTTGACCCTTACAGATCTGCTCTAGTGGCTCCGGATCATCTTCTCGCTGGTCTTTCTCAAGATGTTCTGAATGCTGCGCTCTCTGTCTTTCAGAAGAAGCAGCGGCTTATCGCAGAGATATACATTCAAGAGACATTCAGGACGCATGGATTAGAGACGCAATCTCATATATTCAACGTTGATGCAATCAGAATTCATTCCATGTCTTTATCGAGTATGTTTAATGTCATCTTGGTTGCTCCATTTGCTTTCAAAAGTGCATTATTTCTTGACCAGAGCGCGACGCAAAAAAGAGGTCTTCCTCGTCACGCAAAGAGTGAGGAACATGATGTTTCTAATTCTGATTCAGATAGTTCGTCTGAATTCGAAGGGGAAACCGAAGAGCCTTGCATACTCAAAACATTCGAACCTGTGCGCAGTTCTATTATCGAACTACTTGCAAAGTTTCAGAAGCTCGTTGCCGCAACGTATTTCTACCCAATTTCTGCTGTGGATGGACAGAAGTCAATCCGAATGTTTAATGAGAGAGGTGGACATAAACGGTTGAGTGATTTAGCTCAACAAGCTTCTGAATATGTAGCTAGTCTGAACGAGGTATGCAAGCTAAGTCAAGAGGCCAGGAAACATCTGAACAAACCAAACGTGCATCGATTGGTTGAACTTTACAACCATACATTGCCATGCTTCGGACATAATCGTCGCTTTCAGGAGCTCATCTTCGAGGGAGTACACCAGCCTCTGAAACGAGCGATATCCAAATCAAACCACAGAAACCCGCAGTTGTCAGCAATGAATGCTATACTGGATAACGACTGGCTTTCTAGGCTCGGAGAGGTTGCGTCATCAATTGAAGACCCCGACAACATTGACGACGGGCTTGCATCCGAGCTGGAAAGCATCGCTATTGGTGCACGTCTAGAACAGAAAGATTCAAGGGAGTTGATAACGCTCCTTAACAGTACTTTTGTACCGCCGTTACTCCGTGACTTCAAGAGAAGAATTAGAGGACTGGGAGACAGATTTAAGCATGACAGGGCTTGGGTACCTGGTACAGAGTTCGAAGATATTAGCATTGCTCTCGAAAGTACATCGTTCAAGACTGAAAACAGGGAAGCATTTCAGGCACTCCAGAAAATGTTTGGAGTAGGAACTTCCGGTGTTCAATGCACTGTAACATTTATGATATCATGCTTCATGGTTCGCATTTCCGACGCAGAGGAGTATATAGAAGAAAGAAAGATTGACAAAGGCACACCAAGACATGACATATTACGACCAGTTGAGATAGTGCAGGCCACAGTGAAAACGTTTTGGCGGACCTGTAAAGACCAAGTGGTCATGCTAACAGGTGAAGGCCAAATGGACTACGCCAATGAACCTCAACCTTTTGCAATGAAACAGTCTGAGACTATGTTCTGGTACGTAGCAGGCCTAATTCTCACGGAATATTATGGAAAAAGCAAGACCTGGAGTGGATTCCAATTCAAAAGCAAAAGAAAAAGAAGCGTGCAAATATGAGCATATGTATGCTGTTATCATTCCGCTAGGAGAAGTTTCACAATGCCTGTTGTTGGGCTGAAACCTTTTTCAGCCCATTACATTATGGTATTCGGAAGGCAATAGTGTTGCATGATCGCGAGGTAAGCTTTAAGGGCGAGTCTTGCACGAAGGAGACATCCGGATGCGTCATTCATTCCGGAAAGATTGACGAAGGAGGCTCGCATTTCATTTTGGGAACTGGCGAAGGATTCCCTCCAAGGAAAGGTTAACCAATGCATGCAGGTAGTAGCTGTATTCACTACTATGCAAAATTAAACGATACCTTAGTTACAATGGCGATGCGCCCAATATTCTGCAGTCTCATCCGCGTATATGTTTGACTGCAAAATGTTACCTATTGCTATAAACCACAATTTGTACAAAACCCCAGCGTTAGAAGGCCTGGTGCCCCTGGACGCAGACCGAGGCAGTGATCAATGCTGCTTGTGTTCTGGTGCCACTGGGCTGGCAAAGAGAGCTATCTATAGGTCACATTAACACGTAATTTGGGAGAAAAGGGGTACATATTTGGTGCAACAGAACAGAACCATGCGCAAAAATTGCGCTGTGGTCCGATTTGCATTCTGTCTTCGCAAATCTCTTAGAAGGGATCTTCTGTACAATCTCTCGAAGATTCATTGCCATTGGCTGTGTAGACGGGGTACAGAATTGGGACTCATTGTGGTACGTTCGAGCTCTTTTGAGAATGTAACGGTTAATTGGACCGCCGATGAATTTAATCAAATTTCAAAAGAATTGGGCTGACATTGAACAGCAAAGCAAAAGCCTCAGTTTCCGTTTCTAGAATGTCTTCTCTAGTGCTGATGTCCACTAACATCACTCCCTTCTCCGTTGTTGCAACTTTCAAAGACCCACTTTTGCACATCCTCTCCGCTACATCGGCCATCATCTCTACAGCACTCACATTGTTGACTTGGTAAGTGGGACTTACTACCTCCTCCTTCTATGCTACGTTTCAACAATCAACGTGCAACAGCTCTGAGTCACAGAACAGTATGGGGCATTGATATCATAGTCAAAGATGCTGTGATCGATGCAGTAATTGTCCTTGGTGTCCGGCGTGCACCCTGCCTTAAGGCAGGGTACACGACGGACACCCAGGACATTTAATTTCCACTATACGCACGGGTGAAGCACAATTGTGCTTCACTCGCCGGTATATTTGAAAGTAAATCCCGGCACTACTTTCACCACAAAACGGTACACTGAGCCGGGAAGCCCGCATCATCAAAACCATTGCATCCATTGCATCCACTGCATCCTCATCTTCCCGTCCCCTTCCCACAATCCCGCTTCCTCCATTCCGCTTCAAGTCTCTACTCAGTCCCTTCAAAGCTTCCTCGGATTGCCAAACCCCGCCTCTCTATCACTATCTTCACCCATCGCTCACTCAAAAACAGTCTCTTCAGCTCCTCTACACACCCGGCCTCTTTCAGAGCACTCTATATGTTCTCGAAAACGTACTCCTCCCGTCCGCTCTTGCTTTTTCCGTCCCCCTCACTCATTGCAAGCAACCCTCCTCCTGCCCTGCACGCCCGACATTACTGTCAGGCTAAACGAAATTGTCAACAGCGATCCAGAGGTTATGCCTAGGCATGCATGGAAGCTTTTGCTTGAGCATTTAGAGCAAGAAGAAAGCTCTCTTCCGCCTGACTTCCCGTCAGAGGCTTAAGCCTCTTTGGATTTGATACCTTCGCTTTGATAGAATTCTATCAAAGCGAAGGTATCAAATCCAAAGACGAAAAGGCGTCTCGAACATCGAAATCCCTGATACTGTATCGATCGGTTATTCGAAATACTTAAAAGCTGTGCAACAAATGACCATGGTCATATGCCACCAACAGAAAACCGAAAATGCTCAATCTATTTAAACATTCCTACTCAGCGTGCTCAGAGCTTTGTATACGTATGTGGAATGTAGGGGTATCATGTTTCCGCAATTTTGTGAGTGACGGATTGACCAAAATCAGCCATCTTTGTGCCCCTTTTCTCCCAAATTGCGTGTTAAATGTAAATGTGCGCACTCGCGTGGTCCCAGCGCGCAGCGAGTACTCGAAATGTGGACAATTGCCAGGAGCACCTCAAGGTGCACCAGATGAAAACGTTACGATGGACATGTTTAGCGTAACGTTTTCACCAGGCTAGCTGCCTAGCTAGGCATGTAGACAAGTGCGGAAAATATGAACGATTTTGGGCGAAAAAATGTCGCATTTCAATTGGCAGCTAAACTGTTCCCCATTCGAAATTCCCTTGTTGTCATTGGCTAGGTGCCCATTTCGGGGCACAACCATTATCGTAATGGAACTTACTGTAATATCCTACGATTCGTAATACTGGGCCGAGTACAAAATCACTAACACGGGACGGGTCTCTGGTAGCAACAAAGCTGAGGTACAGTGTCTGAAAAACGAGCGCTTTCGGACATGTCCAAAAGCGTGCGTTTTTCACTTCTCTGAAGTTCGAACTTCATTATGCCTTTATACAACCTGCAGCAATCGCTACAGGTTGTATAAAGGCATCATGAGTCGCGACTGGTGAGATCCTCACGCGCGAGCGACATCACCCAAAGTTCAGTCTACAGACTTTGACGCTCCGCAGGCCGTGGCCGCTGCCACAAGAAAGCTCTGCAAGTTCGTTCTATTTTTTTCTACTCGATTCGGATCCGCTCGCTTTTGTGTGCAACTGACTATTCTTTCGTATTTTTAATGTATCTTGCAAGTGAGAAGACGATGAACACTACCTGGTACGTTGTCTTACAAACTAACCGTCCTTTCCAGTTGTATTCATCCCATGTTTGCCAGGCAGGGCCCAGAATTGAAGGGGATTTAGGCTGTTGTAGCGACCGGGAATCTAGCTGTAGGCGCTCATTTATCTTGAAGTACATAGATTAAATAGTTCTACAGTGATATTACTATCGAAAATCTAAACGTTCCAATGCACAATTGCCCATGATCTTTATCGACCACTCGAGGTATTACGCGCACGTTCGTTGCGCAGTCTAAAGGAAGAACGCTTAATTGTACATCGGCGTACAGCACAGTAATAAAAGTCGATAGGCAAGGTTGCCTGGAGTAGTGCAAAGACGGGAAGAAGGACCACCAGGGGCGGCGTATACATACGAAATAGAAATTCGTATGAGGCGGTAGCTCAGTAGGAATGGGCAGACCGCCTGGAGCGGTAGCAAAGTAGGAAACTGAAGAATGACTGAGGCGGTAGTAGACCAGGAAAGGCAGACTGCCTGAGGCGGAAAAGTTCGACTCAGCACACACCGTCTGCGGAGGTATGGAACGTGCAACGGAAGACCAACTCCAAAGTTCTCAGTTTACAACTCTGAAGAACATATTTGGTACTCAATCTTGGGATTACACGCCATGTTTCTAAGTGGTCCTGCAGTCTAACAGCAGTGACACCTAATGGAAGTTTCTCGAAAGATGCCATGTGTACACCTGCGGAGCACCGTGGCGCAGACTTATCTCACCCCGTACAAACTGGCTCGCGCACGCATTCGACAGCCGCAGCACATTCGGAATACTCGGTACCCTCTCCACGAGCACGAGTAGCGTGCCCCTCTCCCGAAACCCGTCCGCGCCCTCCGCTTCGTCCACGCCCGGCGCGAAGCGCGTCAGGTTGGACAGCAGCGCCGCGTGCAGCGCGACGACGTCCGCGTCCAGGACCACCTGCGCTGCGAGCCGCACCGCGTCCGCGTGCGTCAGGGCCGCCGGCTCCTCGTCCTCCGACAGGTTCACAAGCGCAGACAGTGCTAGCGCAGTGCGATTCGCTGCTCAGCAGCAGCAGCAGCCGCAGGAGAACGTCGCTCGCGGCTGTCGAGCCAATCATCCGCCGCAGCACCGCTGCCGCCGGCGCGTATGTTCTCTCCGGGATCGCGCTGCTCGCGGTCGCGTGGGGAGCGCGTGCTGTCCGTGAGCAGGGAGGACAGCGCCGGCAGTCTGTCTTTGTCCACGGTGGAGGTGAGAGGGAAGGAGTGCAGACAGAGTGGCGAGGGAGAAGGTCGCGGGATGGGTTTCGAGTGAGCGTGCGACTACGACTGAGGGTGCGATACGAGGGTGAGTATGAGTGTGAGTACAAGGATGCGATGGTGAGTACGAGGGGAATGTACTTCATTTGGTTCTCACCGGTGGGGCAGTTCTTTCCGAAGCATCAAACAGCCAAATAACGAAACAACCAAATTCTAGGGAGCCAATCAAATTACAGAAGAAGTGTGCCAAGTGTTGTTATTTGATGATTTGATTTGATTGCGTACCGGTGGGGATGCTCTGAGAGCATCCCCACCGGTAGTGGCTATAAGTTATAAGTTATAACCGGTAGTGGTTATAACTTATAACCACTACCGGTGGGGATGCTATGATTGTCGGTCAGTGGTTATCACAATCATGGACCGCGCCGAGGCCACGTGGCCCGACGCACCCGCTAAGAGCCTCTACTCGGCAAACATCTTCAGCCCCGCCCTGCGGAGCGAGCCCAACTCCACGTCCACGAGCTCCGGCGATGAGAAGGGCCTCTCCGCCGCAGAGCGGCAGCAAGCGGTTGGTGACATTGGGCACCACACGGTGACCAACTACTACCGGTGCACGTTTGACGGGGCGGAGATTGAACTGGACAACTTTCGCGGGTGCTCCATGCAGCCGGAGCAGGTGGTCTTATTTGTGACGGATGACGACTTTTTCAAAAGAGCGTCGCTCGTCGCGGAAGACCCCCTCAACCAGGTAAGGGTGGAGCTTCTCGCGCCGCGGCCTTCGACGTCGTCATCATCATCATCCTCGTCACTGATGCTGGACGAGCGCAAGACAGGCGTCACGGCCGACTTATCGCTGAAGAACATCTCCGTCGTGGGCGGGTGCGCCGTGGTACAGGCGGTGGTAACGGCGGTGAGCCTAGGCGAGGCGGAATTCGTGCAGGCGATTTACCGAGACACGTACCTTGCCAAGCGCGCGGTGGCACTCGACGTACCGCGCTCCAAGCTGCCGTTCTACCCACTGGACAAGCAAACCAAAACGTTGCTGCGACAGATGCCGTCGGCGATGTGGGTGGTGTCAACCAGCGCGGCCCACGGGGAGGATCTGGCGATGACGGCGACGTCCGTCACGGTGCCTGCGGCGGCGCGCGGGATGATATGCTTCAATGTGGGGCACTCGAGCGCGTTCTACGCGGGGCTCGGCGGGGTCGGGGCGGGCGTGAGGCTGTTCGCGCTTTCGACAAGGCAGAAGGACATTGCCGAGCGGTACGTGACGAGGACACGGGTGGAGGAAGAGTGCATGGTGGCGGCAAGTTGCACGATTGAGCATACCGAGGATGTGCAGGACCATCACATTGTTTTGACGAAGATTGACGGCGTCAAGGTGCCGGAGAAGGACGAGGAGGGGTTGATGCCTTTGGTTTGGCAACACGGAAAGTTGATCACGGAAAGTTGATCACGTAGCGGTAGGCGCCGGGTGCTGAGAGTCGGCCCTTGTGCGCTACAGTATTAAATTATATAAACGCTTTTTTAATTGAAACATTTTAATTGAAACAAGGTCTTGAGCAAAGAAAAATGCAGCAACTCACAACTCAGAAATGGCCATTAGACTCGCCCCTCCCGGTGCACCGCCGTTCCCATCGCCGCCCTCTCGTTTCCCCCCCTTTCTATCCCGATCGCCTCCGCCGACGACACCCTCATCCTCACTGAAGGGAACGTCATCCAAGCCCTCGACGGTGAACAAAACACACACTCGTTCTCTCGTTCTCCCGCCATTTTTTGTACACATACAAGTATGTGAAATGTATTGCAGAAGGGACTTCACTATACATGTATATATCACATTCAGGTTGCAACGTGTTTCTGACTGTCGTACCTCCGGTGAGTGAGAATGTCCGGCGAGCAAGAATGGCCGCGGCAGGAAACAATGTCGTCTCTGGCCATCCCACCGAGCACAAGGAAGAGTGCCTGGCCTCGGTCTACTTGATGGTGTAACCACAAACAAGTGCTGATCGGATAGCCACGGCGGTATCCCGTACCCCTGTCTTCTTCCTCCCTGTTTCCAACCATCTCTTAAGAGATCTCTTAAGAGATGGTTGGAACAGGGACACTCAACACACTTACACATTAATACACATTAATGTGTGAGTGTCCGTGCACGAGCAGTTGCCCGTGTCCAAACAACCCAAAACCTCCATTTCACACAACCTCTTCATGCTCCATCATGCTCCCCCCACCACTACCAACAAGCCACAGCCTCCCGACCACCGCCCGTCTTCGACGCTACACATGCCGTCAACCTCAACGCTAACACTGTCAACGAAGTTTCTAATACCTGACAAAGCAAAACCACCGCAAATCCGCCGTGCATATCTTGAACTTCATACTACAACGACTGATATCGCATGTGCCTGTTCCGCCTCCAGTTTTGTTTGCTGGTCTCGCTACGCGCAGTCTCTACTATTCCCCGCACACTGACGCAACTGCGCGCGACACATAGAAAAGATGTACCGGCTACTTTTTTTGCGGAGGGGCATCGAGGCGTCGGGTAACTAGAAACAACTTCAAATACATACAAATTTCTCCTGGCACATCATCCCTTACTACATATACCGTGGGTACAACCCCTCCTGTCCTGGCCGGGACATCCCCTTTTGCCTAGTGGTTATTCACACACTCACAATCACACTACTGCACGAGCTCGTAAAAGTACAGTTTTGCTCCTACCTGGATCGCAATGTGCCGACCTGAAGTAGAACGGAACCAACGATATCCCGCAACGGTTGCTAGGCGGATTTCGTCATCTCCTGTCTTGTAGAACACTCCATCTCCCTTTTGCCGAATCCTCAGTTTCCTCTCCAGTTTCCTCTCTAGATCCGCCGCCGTGAGTTTGCCCTCATTCGTATCGATGAACTGGCGCAGATCGCTCTCTTTGAGATACCCAACATCATCGTATTGCTTTTCGCAGACAGCGCTTTGACTCGTCACGGACAGGATTTGTAACGTTTCTCCACACAACGTCGCCATTCGCGACCCGTCCCGGAACCAAGCAATCTGCCTTAGATGTTCTTCACTGTTTGTGCTATACTTTAACATCACCCCTGTCTCAATATCCCATATCGCAAGCTCTCTTCCAATTCCAAAGGCTACGCGTCGCCCGTCGTCAGACCATTCCAGCGCATGGGGTGGTACCATAAACTCATAATATTGGCACTGGTACCGATATGTTACACCTGTCTCCCAATTCCAGATCATAACTCCGACTCTGCTTGGTTTCCCATTTTCATCAATTTCAACATATCCAGTTGACGCGATCCACTTGTCATCTGGAGACCACTTCACCGCATGAGGGTACAGAGCCCGCGCACCAGAGAACGGAGCCCGCTCAACAGAGAACGAAGCCCGCACACCTTCTTCACCTTCTCTCCAGGGCCGCTTCACAAAGTTGAACCAATCTATGTGAACTTCGTCTGCAAATTCGTCTGAATACCACTCAAGCAGACCGCGGTCCGCAGCCCATTTCAGGCCGACCGAATCTGGGACACGTTCGGGGGCATCGCCCATCGTCTCTCCTGTTTTGGCGCCCCGCAGCACGACCCCGCCATCTGTATGCCCACATGCCACCCTGATCGCCTCTCCCGTTCTGGCGCTTAACAGCACGACCCTGCCGTCGTTACTCCAACTGCCAAGCGCGATCTTCGTGTCGTTTCCAGCCCACGCCATGCACCCGATCCACATGTAGGTGTCCGTGATTCTCTCCCATAACTTGTTCCCAGTCTTCCCGTCCCACAACCCCATCCTCCTTCTAAACGACACGAACACCCTCGTCCCATCATTGGACCAACATGCTTTCGCGCCACCATCCTTGGCCCAGCTGGCCCAGTCTTCCCCGCCTTCCCACAACTTGTCGCCCGTCTTGCTGTCCCACATCGCAAACGTTCCATCTCTTGCTGCCGTAAACACCCGCTTGCTATCTCTAGACATCTCCAGACAATGCACAGGGCTTGCGTGTGTCTCAGCATCCCCCCACATCTTCTTCCCCGTCTTCACATCGTACATCACTACGTCTCCGTCTCCAACCACAGTAGCACATATGTCATCGCTTGACCACGCAACAGCCGTGAATTCTTGCCCTTCCTTGTTGACCTTGTCGACTTCCTCTTCCTCCTCCTGCACCCTCTCCACATTATCCCACCTCCAAATGACAATATTGAAATTCTCATCCGCAGAAAACATCCGCTTTCCATCTTCTAGCCAGCCCAAGACGCCAACACGCGACCCGCGTGTCGCGATGTGCCGCCGTACTTCTGCCCCGGTCTCTGTGTCCCTCACAGAAACCTCCCCGCCGTCACCGGAAGCAGCCAACCATCTCCCATCCCCGGACAGAGATATTGCCGTTGCCAAAAAATCATCAAATTTCGATATTCTCTTCCCCGAGCGTCCGTCCCATACCGACACCACACCCTGATCGTCGCCACAGTACTCGCCACAGCACAACAGCGTCCCGTCCTCCGACCATGAAAGACAGCGAACGCGTTTCAAAGGCGCGCTTTCCGCGATACTCCTACCAGTCTCCCCGTCAAAGATCCACAATCTTGCTTCAGATTCCCCCATCTGGAACACGCACGCGACCCGCTTTCCATTCTTCGACCACGAAATCAACCACTTGGTCCAATCGGTTAGTCGAATACTCGGCAAGCCAATCACCCGAACCATCTCCCCTGTCTCTGCACACAGTATCAAAATTGACCCGTTTGAGCCGCATTCTCCCGTGCACGCCAACCGTTTCCCGCCCGGTGAAAGCGATACTTTCTTAACAACATGGCCCCCCATATTCGCTGCCTCCTTGATCTTCACACCTCTCTCAACATCCCATAACACAGCCACACCATCTTCTCCCCCAAACGCTACTCGCTTTCCATCCCCCGTCAAGTCAAAAGGGCGACAGCCCAGGTGCCCTACATCCACTTCCTGTCCGACTCGCTTTGCTGTAGCTCCTGTATGCATATCCCACACCTGCACGCTTGTTCTATCTGCCTGTACTACCGCTACGTACTTTCCGTTCTCCGACCAAAACCTTCTCACGAACCATGCCACTTCAAACAACACGTTTTCTTCCATTTCCCCGTCCCGGAATGTCCGACGAAACAGATGCTTCTCATCATCCCCCCAAGCGATCACTTCGTTCTTAGCTGCGCATCCCGACATTCCCACCACGCTCCACTGGTCCGGAAATATGTGTTGCACCGCGCCTGATACGTTCAAGCCAGGTGTAAGCGACTTCAACCACGGCTTCTCCGCAACTTCCTCTATCCTGCGTAAGAACTCTCCAATTACTTCCGACTCGTTCCTGAATCTCAACAGACCATCGTACAGCTGAAACAATACCTCTCTCGAACTTCGACGAACAAAGGACGCACTCAGCCTCGCCTGTCTAGCAATCTTCTGCAACGACCACAGCCTGCCTCCCGCTTCGCACCGTTTTC
>NW_005178674.1:0-12748 GCF_000350225.1 Chondrus crispus | reverse complement strand
ACGAACAGTTTCGGCTCCTGGGGTTGTCCACGTCATCAATGCCACTCAAAAGGCATGTTCTGTGGAAGAGGTCACTCACCGCACAGCACTTTCTCACATGATCAATCTTGCAGACAGCTGCATTGACATTGACTATGAAAAGAATCGGTACAAGTTTTTCCGGTATGAGTGGGAAAAAACGGAAAGTGACGATCGGAGACCCTTGTGCGTCAGAGCACAGGACAATATCTTGACGGAGGGAAAGCTCATATACCATCAGAAAGATTTGGTCCCTGAAGCTAGACACTTTACCGATGCCCTTAAAGCTTCGTCATTTGGAGCGAATGGGGATAAATATCGAGCTGTCGTTGCAATACAGGTTCTCCCTGAGCATATTCACGGGTTGCAGAAGATCACAATCGGTGCAGATACTTATTTGACAGGTCCATTGATAATTTCTGTGCTCGATTCGACAAAAATGAAGATCAGATGTTATGGGCAAGTTTACGGTCGAGTAGGAGAAGGTCAAACAAAAGCTGAGATCAAATTCTGCTTATCATCGGATTCCTATTTCGTTTTTGTGTCAGGATATGGGCTGCTCACAGAAGATGCAGACTCCTTGACGTCGAGGCCATGGAATGTTCTCGTTGCTTGCTCCGTTGGCCGTGTTGTCGCTAATTACAGCAAAGGAATCGACAGCAGTGTCCCCTTCGCATCGGAAGCAAGAGCATTGCTTCTTGGATCCGTGTTCAACCCTGATGAGCGCTCTGTACAGAGATATGCAGCACTACATAGCAACTGCAAGGATGTTTTCATCCCCTACAACGCTCCTAGCCACAATCAATCCATCCCTAATGCAAAAGTTCTTACCATTGTCCATGTTTCGGTTGAGAAATGGGCCCTTGTAATGTTATTGGCATGCTCTATCGTTTTGGGTTCCATGGGTTGCGTGCTGAACTCAATAGCAAACTGGAAGAACATGCCGAAACACGTTTTTGGCGAAAGAGCCCTGGCAAAACGTTGGTGTCGAGAGAAGGAAACTCAGTGGAAAGATGAAGTGGAGCGAGAACCAAAGATTTCTGGAAAGTTCAATAGATGGAATTTGAGAAGAAAGCTCTTCCCTAAAAATAACCCGCTCTACCTTTCTGTTTTTGTTGGTGATTTGCAAGATGATCTATGCATTACCCGCAGGGAGACAGTTGTGACAAGAGACAAGTCCAAAACCTTTGTAGATATTGAATTAGACAAGCATGATCATCAAGATTGGGATTTGGAAAGTGTACCACCGCCGATTGGGTTACCAGGGGTCAATATGCAAGCCGAAGAAAATCTATAGCTGCAGAGAGAAAGAGCACATGTACTTACTAGTTAAACACTGAAAGCATCTGGTTTTGAAGCGTCAAATGCACAACACGTGCAATTGTTGTTGTAAGGAGACTTTCTCAGAAGGGCAAAGTTCCGCTTCGCCAAGAAATCGGCAAGAGAGGTTCTCGAATAATCTAAGGAGTCATATGTCAACAGGGAGACGCAAGAGAGACTCGGATAATTTGGCACGCCTCCGCTGCCGGAGGGAAACCGCAGCGGCCTCGCGCGCGTATGCGAGCAGTAATATAAATTATCACCCAGCAACGGACAGAATGTAGAGATCATCATCGAATCATCATCTCGTCTCACGACTAAACATTGTCCTTTCACCAAACGCCGTTGCGCTTGCCTTCGAGCAGGTACTGCTCGACCCAGTGGGCGTTTCCCACTTCCCGCCGCATCGCGCGTCCGCGATCGGCAAACTCCATTTGCCGTTCGCAAGCGGAAATCACTGACGTGCCGTAAGCAGGTCAGACGCAAGAGGGCTGTCGTTTGCAGACCTCTCATTTAATTTTACGTCTGTGTAACAACAGCAATATCCCCTCAAATTAACTCATCTGTGCTTCAAACTGCAGCCACAGTCGTAGATGCTTAAAACCAGGCACATGGCGTGCTTCCGAACACACTTAGTCGAAGTGGTCAGAAAAAAAGAAACGAACCGCAGATATTGCCGTCAGTTGGGCCAATTTGCAGCACATCGTGGGAGGAGACAACACATGAAATGTTGAACCAGAAGATACTTCAGCAGTTTATGAAGAGCTTCTTGAGCGCACTACAATTTATTCGCGTTCTGCTCTTGTACTGTAGAAATGCTTGAAAATTTGTCAGCAATGCTTCTATTAAAATAGAGGTGTACAGTTTGAAGGATCTTGAGACTTTCATAGTCCCACGTATACTGCAGCTCTCAGTAAGTTTTCCTCTATGACAGAGTTGTAACGTGCTGCGAGTGTTGTAAATGTCAGTCCATCTGTCCGTGATGGGAGTTGAGCGTTTCGAATATATCGCGGATTATTGACAAACATGAGAGCCTCAACACAACCAACGAGTTCACAATAGCTTTGCATCATCATGGCTCGGCCATGAAAACGCACCATATGACCCCCTGTGGCGCAGCTTTTTTGTGCGTCACATAGTACAGCGGCTTTCAAATGAGGATTATACGTTAGCATATGTAGCGGCATTCCATCAAGATGCTGCATTGCGATACATGCAGCAGAATCCTCATCACTACTTGCACTACTTGGTGAAATTTCTGCTTCTATCGTGCTTGATGCCAACAAATTTTCTTCGGAAATTGATGACGGCTGTCCATCTAGGCAAACGGATGTTGAAAAAAAATTTATGCAGACACCATTTGATCCGCACTGCTCATCATCTTCACATATCCTGGGATCTCCAATGTATGGAACTTGAGAATTGTCTAGACATACTTGCAGCCCTTCAGGAAGTGAGAACTTTTGGGTAATCTCTAAAGGAAGTAACAAACATGTCTCATTGTCATTGCAGTCTTCTTGCGTGCGACAAAAGATGTCGTCAAAGAAATGTGGAAAGCAAACACAGTACACCCCATCGCTATCGCAACCTTGCGTTTGATCCGACGAGAGAGCATCTTTGCATTCAAGGGATTCGAAACAGTCGGCATTCGATTGGCAACGACCAAATGTCATGGTTTGAGCGTGCCCATACTTGAGGAGCATGTGAATCACAACAAAAAGTATTGAGTTGCGAGCAAAGATAAATTGGAGGCGACCCATACTTGCAGGCAGGTCTTTCCGCTCTTGAACGATTCGAAGATGTTGGAAGTCTCAGACAGCTTCTAACTTGTAACGCCGTACTCTTCATCCTTATAAGCATTTCATGGAGTACGCTTTTAAATGAGACGATTCTGTGTCGAGCTTCTCTCCTGATGACACCGCATGAAGTGAATCAATAATGAAAATGTATGTGCATTACTGTATCAAAGAGGGTACAGCAGCGCAGATTTCCCTCGCGATTTGCAATACAGAAAGGAGCCTTTCGCTGGAGAGCGAGACACCGTACACTCGTGCTGTGTATTTTCATGTGGACGCTCAATGAAAGTATAATAGAGTATGCCAAGAATGTAGCGCCTTGAAATAGAAATGGACACTGGACACGTGAAGAAACAGTCACGACATCCTACGGTAGGCTCATTGGTCTTAATTTAAGAGACTGCTCTGCTCTACAACAGAGTACTGATGGTACCGTAGCTTTTTTGTGTTACTGTAATTCACAGGCAACAATATCTCATAACCACCGATGATGAGAACAGCTCAGCATTCAGAAGCCAGGATAAACACTGGCAACTCTTTTGAAGAGCCGCAATGTACGGCATGTACCAAGGTTGTCCGTAAAGTGACGAAAACATGTGTTTTGGCGGCGAGTTTGCTCGGATTTTATATGAACGCAAAAATTTCAAACAACGCCTTTGGCAAAACTCATAGCATACCAAAAACTCGGGCATGTGAGTTTTCCACCAGTTTTACATCCGCCTGATCACAGCAATGCCGGATCGACCCGTCTTGACGGAAAACGAAGTGGGGTTTCCGCTCTTTCCTCAACACAAACGAGTCTCATACTGCACGGGTCGTACCGGTTTGCCTCATGGACGCCCCTATCACTTCATCTACCAAGAGTCCATCAACGGATCAAAGCACCACGAGATCTGCTACATACGCAGCCAAAGCAATCGCAGAAGAGAGACAAGAAGAAGCTTCTCAAAAGCGATCCTCTCCAAACGGCCCACCTCAGCCTGTTAAGAAGACGAAATGTAAACCCTCGTAGACTCCTTGGTGTTGAACAGGTTCAATGATGGTTTTTTTCTTACTAGCAATGAAGTGTGGCATTACGTATAGGGGATGTAGGGCGGTAGGTAAATTTGGACTTGTAAAGAATAACAGGAACTAATAAGGGAGGTTGACAAAGACTAAAGTCGACGGAGCTTGACTCAGAAGGATGCAGCAGGAATCACCAATCAATATATCATATTGATAGCACTACTCCCACAATCGACCAGCACAGAAGACGAGTTGTGACGATAGTCGCCACGTACGTCTATAGGGCCCCATGCATCCGTGTGCGATGTCGATAAACGGGTGCATTAGTTCTCTGTGATGCCGAACGCTGCTTTAGCCTTCGCGACAAGCTTCGTCTTCCTTGACATGTTAAAGAACTCCAGTAGGCGCTCAGGTACATCCTCATAGAGCTCTGCGAGCGGTTGCCACGTCCAATCGCACTTGTCCGGTTGTCCAAGCCACTGCACTTGAACAAGGATTCCTTGATCTCCTTCCTCTATGTTCAATAGTTGATCAACCATATCGAATTTCGTTTCAGTGTGCTTAGCATGCTCGAGAAGGTCCTCTGACACCTCTTGACCGTCATGTCTGGTGCGATACAGCAACAACCTCGAGGCGTGAACACTTTCAGTCTTGCTACCTGCGAGACCAGTTACTTCGTATACAACTTCGCTCAGCACTCTCGTGAAACGTCGCGGCCCCACCCAGCGGAAAGACATCTTGTGGCCCTTCACCTGTGCACGACGAACGACAACGAAGTCCCCAACTTGGAACCGAGTTGATATCAGATTTGTTTTCTTGTTATGTTGTGTTATCTGCTTCTTCCGGTTAGCATTTACTCTCTCACTCACGTTTTTGTGCATCGAGTCAAAAACCTTCTGCAGGTCCTCAATGTTCAGCAGCTGCAAAGCACGAGCCTGCTCTATGTTGGCCTTCTTGGATGAGCTGCTTCCCACGCCGCCGATTTCTAACTGAGTCCTCAACGGCTTTAGACCAGTCATCACTTCTAGTGGGGTACGATAGGTTCCATCTTCTTGGGTCCCCAGTCGCTTGAGAGGTGCTTCATTTAGAGCTGTCATAATAGCACCGGCTACTAATGGCCAGTCTTGGGGACCCAACTTGAGCTCAGACTGAATGGCACGACAGGCTCCCATGATATGCTTCATGCAGTTCTCAACAGTGCCGTTAACCCATAGTGAATAGGCAACTGTGAATTTGTGTTGAATACGATGTTCTCCTGCCAGATGCATCATGACTTGATTCTTGAAATGGGCTGCTTGATCAGAAACCCAGTACTGCATGACAGTGAATACCCGTATCCATCTCGCAAGCTCAGTCGCGGCGTTCTCCGCATTTGCTGCCTTGGTTGGGCACAGCCAGAGGTATGAAGATAGATCGTCTCTAATTACCAAGATGTACTTAAGGTCGTCTATGCCGGGCCCCATATAGAGGTAGTCGAAGTGTATAACTTCGTTAGGCTTCGATCCATGGAACGTCATTGATAGCGGTCTAGGTATCTTCAGTCCTCCTTTGGCAGCGAGACAGTGGATGCAGCACTTGGTAAACTCCTTGCAATCTTGAGCCATATCACGCCAGTGAAATGTCTCCTTCAGTGCACTCAATGTTGCCTCAGCTCCACGGTGACCTGCTGCTCCACAGTGCGCTACAACCAGCAGTTTCATCTGCAATTCCACTGCATCGTCCGGAATCCAATTCTTCCCTTTCAGCTGGATTATTCCATCTTCTTCAGTATATGAATCCTTGGGCTTCTCAATTATCGTATCCTCTTGAGCCTTGGAGATCATGTCCGCATTTGGCCACTCAAAGTCCACGGCCTGCGGTGAGCCAACCATGTCCTGCGCCATGAGTGCATGGGTTATGCGCTTGATGGAGTGTTGCTTCGCTCTATAACCAGCAAACCATCTTGTCATTATGTCTGCCATGACATTCCGTTCTCCTGCTATGTGCTCTATTGTATACATGAACCTAGACAGGTATAGAGCCCAACGTTGTACCTTGTTCAGGATGTGGCGTCCGAGTGCTGGCTCAATTGCGGTAGGATTGTACACAAATAGCAAGTTACGGTGATCAGAGAATATGTGGATGTCGTTCTCTGCGGCAAACATGTATTCCAGCTTATCAAATGCCTGGAAGATTGCGTACGCTTCTTTCTGGAAAGTACTCTAATGCGTCTGAGTACTGTTGAATATAGCGCTTAGGAAGGGAAGTGGCTCATGTCGCTGCTCCTAGACATTCTTGTCTAGCTCTTTGACTTGGCATTGTGTAACAACAGCGGCCCAATGAGTATCACTAGCGCCCGTGTATACACAGAGAGTTTTCTCGGGGTCGCGATGTGAGAGCTTTACGGCGTTGCGGAGCTGTTCTTGTAGTTCGAGGTATGCATCAGCATGAACAGGGCCCCAGGACAGCTGAGCAAGACGTATGCTGTGGATAGACTTGGTAGTCCGTTTGCCTGACCGACTGTACGCTTCCTCTAGCATAGCTCGTAGTGGAGCAATGCGATTTGCAAAGTCTGGAATAGAGCCTGACATCCATTGTAGACAGTAGACGAACTGTGATAACTCTGCTGCTGTGACTGGCATGTGTGTATTCATTAGACCACTCAGTCTGCGGGGATTGCATGTGACACCGTCCTTGTCAATGATCCTTCCGCACCATCGAATTACTTTGGAGAATAGAACGCTCTTCTTTGCTGAGATCTTAAGCCGGCGCTTAACACAAACCTCGAAAAAGGTTTCGAGTGAGTTAAGGAGTTCCTTCTCTGTCTTAGCATGGAGTATGAAATCATCTAGCCAGGCCTTGAGCGAGTTCCGAAGTTCGGCAAAGCATGGTTCGACACGTGACTGGAAGTTTGCCATGCAGTTATTCCCACCTTGGAGAATTCTAGTTGGTTTAAAAATGCCAGTCGGTGTCAAGAAGCTGTGGTACTGCTGGCTCTTCTCGTCTAACGGCAACTGCCAATATCCGCTGCAGAAGTCAATGCAAACAAAACACGTGCTACCTGCAAGGTCGAGGAGTTCCGACTCGATGTGCGGCATAGGCCACGCCACAGGTATTGTAGCTGCATTTACACGGCGCAGATCAAAGGTGAGCCTGAATTTGGCTGGTGGTGGCTTGGGAACAAGGAGCGGTGCTGCTGCCCAGCTGGCGTCTCTATTAGGTCTGATAAATCCATGATCAGCCAGCTTACCCACGTAGCTAGACATGAACTCTCTCTGTTCAGCCGTGTAACGACGTGCTTTGGCAATGTGCGGAGTATATCCCGGCTTCACTGAAATTTTCATGGGTTCAACATCGGCAGGTGGGTCTGGACCTAAACGAAGTCGAAAGACGTCGCGATTCTTTTGAAGCATACCTCGCAGGCGTATCTGTCCTTCAGAACTTAGGCCATTCTCTCCTGCTTGCTTCAATATCGTGTTGAATGCCTCTTGGATCTCCTGTTCAGTGTCTTCCCCGAGGTCCAGCCAATGGTCCTCTGCGGAATCTGCCTCTGCGTCATCCTCAGTAGCCGCGTTTGAGTGGTAAATTCCTGACGAGAGGATGCGTGCTACTGAGCCGTCACTGTAGTCTTCGGAAGGAAGAAGAGTATCGACATCCACAGAACCCTCGAACTTGTCACAGGCGGCCTCCAGCAATATCTTTGTGTTTAAGCCTAGTGCCTCTAGAATAGGCCTTCCTAGAAGGGGTTCGTTCACTTCGTGTGTAGCGACATACCACGAAAGCTTTCGTAACTTGAGGGCCTTGCCATGACGGATTTGAAGCTCTGTTGTTACGATGGCCTCTCTATCACAAACGACATATAGTGGCTCCTTTTCTTCGGACTTGGCAGCTGCGAGCCCAAACTTGCGCTTGGCTTTAAACGGTTTAACGACAATGTCAGCACGTTTCTCGATGAGGGCTGCCAACAGGTCTGGTGGCATCAGGTTGATGTCAGACCCATTGTCTGCGCACAAACTTCTTGTCTCAACCCCCGCAAAAGTGGCGTTCAAGATAGTACTATTAGTCACAGAGACACTCGTCTTACTGCAACTGACCTTTTTGAAACTCTTGCGCTTTTCAATGTACGCCTTTAGTAGACGGCCTTTCTCGGCTTGTGTTGCCTTGTCACAGTCTTTGATGTAGTGCCTCACACCTTTTTCGGCACAAGCTGGGTTCAGGCACACAGGCTTAGTGCGCCCGGAAGACGTGCTCTTAGTTAAAGGTGTCCTCCCCTTGTTGGTGTCACCTCCTTTCTGATCCCTGGTCTTGCTTTGGTTCCGGTTACTTGTCCGAATCTTAACCTTGTCTTGAATGGTGGCTTCCTTGCACAATAGGCGGACGTACGGCTTTAATTTCTTCTTGAGTCCTTGTTGGTACTCTAAGTGCTCCGCCATCGCAGCCTTAAGATGCGGCGGATAGAGATGTTCCTGTTGCAACTTGATTGTCTCCTCTGGATTTGACTCTTTGAAATCCTTGTAGCCCACTCCTTCAAGCCGCGCAAACACGTCGTTCACGAATTCTAGCACGCGCGCTTCTGGATCAGCGATTGTCATAGGCATACGGACTCCCCGCAATGCATCCTGGACAACAGTTGGGTTGATATCTGCACCGTCTTGATAAGATATGATACCTCGGATGAACTGTTCGATGTGCTCTGACGTGAGCTCACCAACGTCTTTATCCGGTGCAATGTCGTCGAACTTACCAATGAAGTGCATACTCTCAAGTAGAGTACGATCGATCGACACCTTGTACGATGCTACTTGCATAGACGGGACTTCCTTCTGTTTCTCCAGTACTTCGTCTGCATATCTCTGACGTTCTTTGAGAAACTTAACAACCTTTTGCGGATCGACACTGCGAAGTATCGGGTGCGATACAGGTTGAAAAACAGCACTATGTGTCGTCGAGTCCAGAGAGCTTTGGCCCCCGTCGTGTCCACTTGCCATCGTCTCGTTGTCGGGCAGACGTCCTGCCGCACGCCTTGAGTTGCTAGTCGTTCTCTCGTTGACCATCACCTGTCCCTCACGTAGAAGTTCCGATAAATCTCTCCTGCAGGACAGAAAATTCTGTAAACCCTCGTAGACTCCTTGGTGTTGAACAGGTTCAATGATGGTTTTTTTTCTTACTAGCAATGAAGTGTGGCATTACTTATAGGGGATGTAGGGCGGTAGGTAAATTTGGACTTGTAAAGAATAACAGGAACTAATAAGGGAGGTTGACAAAGACTAAAGTCGACGGAGCTTGACTCAGAAGGATGCAGCAGGAATCACCAATCAATATATCATATTGATAGCACTACTCCCACAATCGACCAGCACAGAAGACGAGTTGTGACGATAGTCGCCACGTACGTCTATAGAAACACATCGCCTGTAGAGAAACACATGTGCTTGTCAGTCGTCAACACTCGTGTGTACTCACAACGGACACACGTGTGCGAGATGGGATACGTTGACACAGATAACACGTGTAGAAGCTCGTTGCTGATAATGTGGAAGAAGCAGACAGCATTTCGGAGAGCTGACAGAAAATAATGCAGACAGCGAGCGCAACTCTTAGAGATGCGGCGTTCTCGTTACTGACAAATATATGTACCCTACCGCTTTGTAGAGCGAGGAAAAGAAGAAGAAAGGGGACGAAATAAATCAACAACTGTGAGTATTCACGATATTCTTTGGCAAGAATTTGCTACCGCGTTCGTACGCGAGACCCCGTGCGCTTCTGCGCGAGACGACCATCCTTTGGATATTGTCACACACATTGGAAGAATACTTTTGTATCTTCCCCCCCTGGATTTCACAACATCGCCCTTTCGACTGAGAACCATTGTATCCCTGTGGCGAGTTACAGTATTCGCTTCAGCGATTATTCGCGCAGGTGCACGTGATCCGTCGGGCGGCACAACGATGGACCAGACTTGCGTTTGTTGCGGGCAGGTACAGTACCTTGCTGGAGGTCAGTCAGCAAAACTCGTGGTGGAATTTTTCAAACTTGGGTTTACTTTACGTCCAGCGAGTTTATGAGGAAATGGAAAAAATAACGCGTTGTACACTGTACATGGTAAAACCAGTGGATGAGTTTCCAGAATATGCCGTACAGTACAACATGCGTAGTCACATGCGTAGTCACATACGTAGTTGTAAACAACTGCCGCCAACGCACCAGACTTCGTAAGCCGTACTTTTGTACCGTGAAATGGGCTGACCTCCAGATCCTTTTCGCAAGTTTAACTCAACTCGGTATTTTTGCACTGTACGTCTCCTACTGTATCGATACAATATCATGTTTCCCCCCCTGACACCGAAAGATTTTGACCTTGTCCCCCTCCCAATCTCAGAATGACCCTTTAGGCTAAATTTATTGTACAATGATACAGTACCGAAGGTACAGTGCCAACAAACAGTTCCATTCCCTTCTCTTGACTACCTCAAAATTAGCAATGCGCCATATAGTCCCATTGCTCTCTACGTATCCATAGAAGGTCGACCCTACGAAGAGCAACCTTCGACATGCAGTTGCAATCCCACCAGTGCACCGCCCTGTATCACGCGTTCAGGTCCCTTAATAACACCGTACTATTTTTGACTATCCCCAAAGCACCACTGCAGCTTTATCCAGGCCGAATAAAATCTATAGCTGCAGAAAGAGACCACATGTCCTTACTAGTCAAATATTGAAAGCGTACAGTTTCGTAGCGTCAAAAGCACAACACGTGCAATATGCCCTCAAATTAACTCATGTATGTTGCAATCTGCAGCCGCAGCTGTAGATGCTAAAAACCGGCACATGGCGTGCTTCGGAACATACTTGGTCGAGGTGGTCACAAAAAGAAAGAATGACTGGAACGGCAAATGCGGAAATCGCACAAGACACGCAGCATTAGGCAAAATGGTCTGTTGAGGAGTTACCATCATTTTAGCATCGAACTGTGTAACGTTTCTTCATATTTACCGGATAGGCAACTGCCGAACAGGCAACGACCGTATAGAAATGTGTCAGCTGCATTGTTATAGATAGTTGATGAGCAACAGCGCTGAAGGACACTTCGCTCAGCTCCGTTCCACGGTCAACATGTGTGTTATAGTCGCGATAGGGGGCCTGAGTTTGTCTGGCAGCGGGCGGTGTTGCTTTCGTTCTCAGCGGGACTCTTTACACACTGTAGGAGACACAGGGAGGCAACGGGGCGGTTTCAACGAAAGCCTTAAAACCTTTGAGGGTTTCCTTCATGCAATGTTGCGACAGGGCTTCGGTACTGACAGGCACGGCCCCTTATGTTGTCATAGAAGAAAGCAGAGTTTGTGATTTCTTCATACGTACAGAACGATGTCACAACCCTCGGTTCGTGTATGCCCAAACATTCCAGCAGAAGCATTTTCACATTATCCATGTTTCCACGTGGCCTTTAACTTGTTTTTATTAATAAACCTAATGTCTTTCACGGCGTCTCTTTGGAATCGAGTACACTCCGCGCCCGTCCTACCTATGGCGAAGTCACGATTCGACTATGCACATGGCAAAACCAGCGAAAGAGTTTCTAGAATATACCATACCGTACAGTACAACATACGTTGTCACATACGAAGTCTGTTACGTTGACGGCAGTTATAAACCGTACTGTTGTATGGTACTGTGCACTGGGCTGACCCTCAGATCATTTTCGCAAGTTTAACTCAACTCGGTATTCTTGCACTGTACGTTCATTCAATATTGTACAATGATTCAATACCGAAGGTACGGTGCCAAGAAACTCAAAGCTCTCAGTTCCATTCCCTTCTCTTGACCACCTCAAAATTAGCAATGCACCACATAGTCCCATTGTTCTCTACGTATGCATAGAAGGTCGACCCTTCTTAGAACAACATTCGTCATACAGTTGCAACCCCGCCATCTATCCTAGTAGTGCATCGCCCTGTGTCATGCCTTCACGTCCCTTAATAACACCATACTATTTTTGACTATCCCCAAAGAACCACTGCAGCTCTTTGTCAAAAACCGACTTCGAAGGTCACAATTACGCAGAACCTTGCCACACACCCTTACCCGGTAGAACGTTCTTGCTTTTATTATCCCGAAGCACTACTGGACACACATTTCTAGGTATGAGCATTGACACAAATCTCGACCTCCCGTCCTTCAATGTTGTGAAGTATGCAGTCGTGTTCATCGTCTTTGATATCATTGTGAGGAGGTCTCTTCTCACAATCCTCGTTTTCTTTCGGAGACAGTCTCTTCATAATGGCCGCCCTGTTCCGTTACAAACAAGGGGATTTGACCGCTACAATCTCCACGGGCATGCAGCTTTATCGAGATCCGGAACTTCGCTGTTTCTCTTCCTTCTTACCATATCCGTTTATGCTGTCGAATTCTGTCTGGAGTTTTCCGCAGATTCTTCTGCACGAACAGTTTCGGCTCCTGGGGTTGTCCACGTCATCAATGCCACTCAAAAGGCATGTTCTGTGGAAGAGGTCACTCACCGCACAGCACTTTCTCACATGATCAATCTTGCAGACAGCTGCATTGACATTGACTATGAAAAGAATCGGTACAAGTTTTTCCGGTATGAGTGGGAAAAAACGGAAAGTGACGAT